>NC_064817.1:88014916-88314916 GCF_023721935.1 Panthera uncia
TAAAATAAAATAAAATAAAATAAAATAAAATAAAATAAAATAAAATATCTCTGTGACCTTGAAGACTTATACGCAAGCATTTTAGGAGCTTTGTCATTTATGTTAACAATACTTCATATTTGGCTATATGGTTTACAAAACACTTTAATCTTTATTGTATCACTTGACCTGAACAGCAACCCTCCAATTCACTCAAGTATTAACGTTAATACCAGTATAGGTGTGGGGGGGGAGGCGGGGGGGAGGGTTCATATGTTTATAGGTGCTTACAGAAGTGGATAATCCAGAACTCCATACACAATGGCTTTTGAGTGGATTGTGGCAATTAGACTGGAGGCAGATTTGCCAGACGCACCAGGAATTCACCATAAGACAAGCTGTGACTTAGAGATAGAATGTGATCTAGCAATCTCAGTATTTTCAAAAAATCCCCTCCAAATAATTCTTCCTGGCTCCATTTTTCTAGAATAAGAATAAGTCTCATCACTTTTTGCCTACAGGCAAAGTGCCAGCATTAGCTTGCTTACCTCTCTAGAATCTTTGTGGATTGGTGAACATAATTTCCTCCAGTTTAGGGATAATGTGAGCCCTAAACACTTATCTTATCGTACCTTTCAGTCTTTGCTCATGCCAATCATAATGCTTTCCCTTTCCCTCTTCCACCTACCAAATCCCATTCCTCCTTGAACGTAGCCTCCTCTATAAGGCTTAGGTGGTCTCACTTCTCTGTCTTCCCTGAAGTCCTATCAAGCATTCAGTTCACACTGTGTAGTATTCCCTTGTTTTGGAGAGTTTATCCTGCCACCTTACCTGGTCAAGGTATTATTCTTTTCTTGTTTCCTAAAGGTCCAAGCACAGGGCCGGGAAAGATCTTGATGTTGGAAAGTAGTTACTGTTTGGTTTGAAAGGTCCTCCTCTTGAACTGTAGCCCGTATGATTTTTTTCCAGCTTTATTGAGATATAAGTGACATGTGACATTGTCTAAGTTTAAGGTGTCCAGTGCGACAATTTGCTAAATGTATGTATCACAAAATGCTTATGAGTAGAAGTTCGTTCACACATCCTTTACGTGTATAATTACCACTTCATTACCTTTTGTGTTGAGAATGGTAAAGTTCTACTCTCATAGCAACTTTCCAGTATACAATACAGTATTGATAACTATACTCAACATTTTGTACATTAGATCCCTGGAATTTATTCATCTTATAACTGAACATTTGTACCCTATGAATAACATCTCCCCATTTCCCCCACCACTCAGCCCCTGGCAAACACTATTCTGTTCTCTGTTTCTGAGTAGGGTGTTTTTAGATTTTACATATGAGATCATATACAGTATTTTCCTTTTTCTGTCTGACTTACTTCAATTAGCATAATACCCTCAAGGTCCATCCGTGCTGCTGCAAATGGCAGGGATTTTCTTCTATTTTATGGCTGAGTAATATTCCATTGGGTGCATGCATGTGTGTATGTGTAAATACACACGCACACACGTCTGTGTGTGTATCACATTTTCTTCATCCATTCATCTGTCAGTGAACACTTAGGTAGTTTCCATGTCTTGGCTATTATGAATAATGCTACAAGGAACATGCGAGTGTAGATAACTCTGAGAGAGTGATTGAATATTCTTTGACTATATAGTCATAAGTGGGATTGCTGGAGCATATGGTACTTCTATTTTTAATTTTTTGATGATACTCCATACTTTTTCCATAGTGTTTGTATTAATTTATATTCCCACCAACACTGCATGAGGGTTCCCCTTTCCCCACATTTTTGCCAACACCTGTTATCTGTTCTCTTTTTGGGAATAGCCATTCTAACAGATGTGAGATGATAACTCACTGTGATTTTGATTTGCATTTCTCTCATGATTAGTGATGTGGAGCCTCTTTTCACGAACCAGTTGGCCACTTGAATATCTTCTTTGGAAAAATGTTTATTCACCTCCTTTGCCCATTTTCAGTTGGATTTTTTTATTGTTTTGCTATTCAGTTGTATGAGTTCTTTATATATTTTAGATACTAGCCACTTATTAGATATGTGGTTTGCAAATATGTTCTTCCATTGCATAGGTTGCCTTTTCATTGTATTAATAGTTGCTTTTGCTGTGCAGAAACTGTTTAGTTTAGTGTAGTCCCCTTGTTGATTTTTTGCTTTCGTTGCTTGTGATGTTGGTGTCATATCCAAAAATTTATTGCCGAGACAAATACAAAAGAGCTTCTCTACCCAATGTTTTCTTCTAGGAGTTTAAAGGTGTCAGGTCTTGTGTTGAAGTCCTTAATTCATTTTGTGTAAATTTTCATGAGTGGTGTAAAATAGGGGTCATTCTTTTTATATGGGTATCCACTGATTGAAGACACTATCCTTTCCCCATTGAGTATAATTGGATTCTCTGTTGAATATTAGTTGGCTATATATGCATGGATTTATTTCTGGGTTATTGATTCTGTTCCATTGGTCTATCTGTTTTATGTCATTACCATACTGTTTTGCTTACTATAGCTTTGTAATATAGTTTGAAATAAGGAAGTATGATGATTCCAGCTTTGTTCTTCCTTAAGATTGCTTTGGCTATTCAGGGTCTTTTGTAGTTCCATAAAAATTTTTGGATTTTTTTTTCTATTTCTGTAAAAACTGCCATTGGAATTTTGATAGGGATTGCATTAAATCTGTAGATGACTTTGGATAATATAAGCATTTTAATTAACAGTATTAACTCTTCTGGTCCATAAACATGAGATATCTTTCCATTTATTTGTGTGTCTTTCAATTTACTTTTTCAATGTCTTACAGTTTTTGGTATATAAATCTTCCACTTCTTTGGTTCAATTTATTCCTAATTATTTTATTGTTTTTGATGCTATTGTAAATGGGATTACTTTATTTCTTTTTCAGATAGTTCATTGTTAGTGCATAGAAATGCAACTGATTTTTGTAAGTTGATTTTGTATCCTGAAACTTTACTGAAATCATTTATTAGGTCTAACAGTTTTTTTTTTTTTGCTGGAGTCTGTAGGATTTTTTAAACATAAGATCATGTCATCAGCAAACAGAAAATTCTACATCCTCTTTTTTTTTATTTGGATGGTTCTTTCTTTCTTTCTTTTTCTTTTTCTTTGTAATTGCTCTGGTTAGGACTTACAGAACTATGTTGAATAGTTTTGGTGAGATTGGCACCCTTCTCTTGTTCCTGATTTTAGAGGGAAAACTTTCAACTTTTTACTGTTGAGTATAATGTTAGCTATGGGTTTGTCATATATATATTTTTTATTATGTTGAGGTATGTTACTTTTATACTATATTTGTTGAATTTTTATCATGAAAGGATGTTGAGTTTTCTTACATGCTCTGTCCATACCTATGGAGATAACCATATGATTTTTGTCTTCCATTCTATTGTCATGGATCACATTTATTGCTTTACATATGTTGAAACATCCTTGCATCCCGAGAATAAATTCTACTTGATCATGGTACATGACCCTTTTAATGTGCCATTAAATTTGGTTTGCTGATATTTGGTGGAGAATTTTCGCATCTATATTCATCAGGGATATTGACTTGTAGTTTTATTTTCTTAGACTATCTTTATCTTTGATAGCAGGGTAATACTAGTCTCACATAATGAGTTTGCAAGTATTCCCTCCTCTTCAATGGTTTCGGAAGAGTTTCAGAAGGCTTGACATTAATTCTTTAAATGTTAGAATTGACCCATGAAGCCATCTGATCTTCATCTTTTTCTTTGTTCTGATTACTGAGTCAATCTCCTTCCTTGTTATTGGTCTGTTCAGATTTTCTTATTTCTTCATGAGTCACACTTGGCAGATTGTATGTTTCTAGGAATGTACCCATTTCATTTAGGTTGTCCAGTTAGTTCACATACAGTTGCTTATAGTAGCCCCTTATGATCCTTTGTATTTTTGTGATATCAATTGTAATTTCTTTAATTTATTAGTTTACTTGGGTCCTCTCTCTCTCTCTCTTTTTATTGGTAGTCTAATTAAAGATTTGTCAATTTTGTTTACCTTCTCAAAAAACCCTAACTCTTAGTTTTGTTTATCTTTTATACTGTTTTTCTATCTTCTATTTCATTTATTTCTGGTCTGATGTTGGTTACCTCCTTCCTTCTGCTAACTGTGGGCTAAGTTTATTCTTATTTTGCTAGTTTTTTGAGGTGTAAAGTTAGGTTACTTATTTGAAATTTTTTTTTCTTTTTTTTAATGTTTGTTTATTTTTGAGAGAGAGGGAGAGGCAGAGTGCGAGTGGGGGAGGAGCAGAGAGAGAGGGAGACACAGAATCTGAAGCAGGGTCCAGGCTCTGAGCTGTCAGTACAGAGCCTGATGTGGGGCTTGAACTCACGAACCGCAAGATCATGACCTGAGCTGAAGTCAGACACTTAACCAACTGACCCACCAGGCACCCCTGTTTTTTCTTTTTTTAGTGTAGAACATTTATTGCTATAAACTTCCTTCTTAGCACTGCTTTCGCTGCAATTGATGAGTTTTGGTATGTTGCATTTACGTTTTTGTTTGTTGCAATACATTTAAAAAATTTTCTCTTTTGGTTTATTTTTCGACCTAGTGGTTGTTCAAGAGTGTGTTATTTAATACCCACATAATTATGAATATTCCCATTGCCCTCCCGTTATTGATTCTTAGTTTTATAACATTGTGGTTGGAAAAGATAATTGGTATAATCTCAAATATCTTAAGGTTGCTGAGATTTGTTTTGTAACTAACATTTGATCTATCTTGGAGAATGTTCTACGTGCACTAGAGAAGAATGTATATTCTGCTACTCTTGGATGGAATACTCTCTTTATCTCTGCTAGGTCCTTTTGTTCTAATTTTAGTTTCTTATTAATCTTCTGTCTAAATGATCTATCCATTGTTGAAAGTGGGGTATTGAAGTCCCCTACTATTATATTGTCTATTACTCCTGGCAGATCTGTTATTATTATATGCTGAATGTATTTAGGTTCTGCAATGCTGAATGCATATATATTTATAATTGTTACGTCTTCTTGATGAATTGACCATTTTATCATTATTTAATTATCTTCTTTGTCTCTTGCTAGAGGTTTTGACTTAAATTCTACTTTGTCTAAAATGAGTATAGATACCTTTGCTCTCTTGCCTTCCATGTGTGTGGAATATCTTTCTCCATCTCTTCACTTTGAGCCTATGTGTGTCCTTGAAGTTGAAATATCCCTTAGGCAGCATACAGGTTGGTCTTGTAGTTTTTTATTCACCCAGCCTATTAGGCTGTGTGATTTGGAGTAAAGAACATAGGCTCTGAAGCCATACAGATAACCCCATTCAAACCCTGACTATTTCACTTATCAGCTGAATAATCTTACACATGTTATATACCCCCTCTATGTCAATTCACTCATCTTTCAAAAGGAATAACAACAGTTGTTATGCTACCTCATGGGGTTGTTGTGAGCATTAAATGCAGTAATTCATGTAAAGTGTTTAGTACCATTCCAAGAACATAGTAAGCTCCCATGAAATGGTGGTTATTATTTATTTTTACTAAAATTAGAAAGGTAAAATAATATACTAGTTATGATCAGGGCTTTATAAACAAACAGACCTGGGCTGTAAGTTACTTAAGTTACTTAACCTTGAGTAAGTTAGTTAATTTCTCTGAGGCTTAGAACTCTCTTTTTGCATGAAGGTTAGAATAATGTCTGCCTCATAGGGTTGTGAGTATGAAATAGGAATTATAAATAGCAGCCTTTGATACATAATAGGAAATCAGTAAATGGTAGTTGTTCTAATTGTTGAGGGGAAAATAAAGATATAGAGGGTTGTGTCAACAACAAAAACTGTCACTCATCTGCAGTCTAGTAGCAAATAAGAAAGTCAGTGTGGGCTTTCCCCTATAATTCTCAAGCAAAAGACAGAAAAATGCACTTTACTGTGTCTCTGCCTTCCCACTTCACCCAGTGGGTTCATAGAAGAGATGTTTGTGATAGTACTTAGAATAACATCTGGTTCATATTATGCCCTAATAAATATTAGTTGAATCTGAATCTGGACACATTCATTTAGCCCATATTGAATATTTCAGTATTCCACGTAAGTATTTTTGTTGTTGGCACTTTTTTTTTTAATTTTTAATTTTTTTCATTCAAGTATAATTAAAAAATATGTTATATTAGTTTCAGGTGTACAATATCATGATTCAGGACTTCTATCCATTACTCAGTGCTCTTCACAATGTGTGCTCTTTTTTAAAAAAAATTTTCTTTAATGTTTATTTATTTCTGAGACAGAGACAGAGCATGAGTGAGTGGGGGAGGGGCAGAGAGAGAGGAGGGGACCCAGAATCGGAAGCAGGCTCCAAGCTCTGAGCTGTCAGCACAGAGCCCGACAAGGGGCCTGAACTCACAGACCATGAGATCATGATCTGAGCCCAAGCTGGTCGCTCAACGACTGAGCCACCCAGGTGCCCCAATAATGTGTGCTCTTAATCCCCTTCACCTATTTCACCCATCCCACCACCCACCTCCCCTCTGGCAATTCCTACTTTGTTCTCTATATTTAAGAGTTGGCATTATTTTTAATTCAAAAATAATACATGCATGCACATGGTAAAAATATTCAAATAGTACAAGGATATATACAATAAAATACAAGTTAAAACTCCAGAACTGCTGTTTATCAATTGTATGACCTTTGGCAGGTCACTTAACCTCTCTGTGGCTATGAAAATCATGTCAGCATCTACTTTTTGGGTTGCTGAGAGAAACAATGTATAAATCATTTAGAATAGTACTTGGCCTATTTAAGAAATAAAAAAGTTTAGTGATTTTCATGTGCCATTTGTATTTTTCTGTGAATTTCTCATTGATTTCCATTCCTCATTTTTTTTGTTGAGTTATAGGGTTTGGGTTTTTTTGTTTTTTTTTGTTTTTTGTTTTTTGTTTGATTTGGGAAAGCTTCTTACCTATTAAGGAAATTTTTCCTTTACCATATTTTGAAACCTTTCTTATCCTCAGCTTTCATTTTTTTCTATGAATTTTTTCTCATAATATTAATTTTCCCATGAAAAAATTTTGAATGTTTTATAGTCCTATTTATCAGTCTTTTGCCTTTAGGGCTTCAGAGGTTTGAGTTTTGTTTAGAACAACCTTCTATAATCCACATTTTTTTCTTTAAAAATTCTCCCATGTTCTCTTCTGCTGCTTTTCCAGTTACTCTGGTCCATCTGGGCTTTATTCTTATATAAAACATAAAATGGTGGTCTACTTTTGATTCTCTTCCCAATGGCTAGCCCATTGTTTCAGCACTGTATATTGAATATTCTGTCAGTTAAAACGCTTGCTATCTCCCAGATAACTGGATGTTGAATTGTTCTTCAAATTGAAACAGTGTGTGGCCCAATCATAATTTATTCCTTTCATTTTCTTCTGGTTCTGATATGAATACAAGTTGACTTGGGCAGACACATCCCTTCTTATAAATGAAAACAAATAACAAAACAGAGGCATAAAGGGGTTACACCAATCTTTGAGATCCCTTTAACTAACAGTCAATTAGAGTTGTTTAAAATAAAAACTCCCTATTTGAAGGAATGGGTATAAAAAAACCCTTTTTCACCTAATATTCTATTATATGAGTATATCATAAATAATTAAACCATGTCTTTCCTGTTGGATATTTGCATAAATTTCTCTGTACTATCCATACATATATTACTATGCCGACTATTCTCAGACATTTATTTGGTTTTCTTTCAAGACATCTTTTTAAATGTGGAATTATTAGGTCAAATGGTGTGAACTTTTTAAAGTTTTTCTGAAAATATACCGTGCATAGAGAAAAATGCACATATCGTAAGTGCACGGCTTGAAAAATTTTCACAAAGTGAACACACCTATATAACCAACACATATTTGGAAACAAGATGTTACCAGCACCTCAGAAGTCTCCCTCATGCCTCATACAATCACAATTTCCATGGCTAAGCACTATCAGGATTTCTAACATATACATTAGTTTTGCCAGATTTTTGAAGTTTGTATATATTTGGAATCATAGAGTATACAGTTATGTTGTTTTTGACATCTCTTGTTTACTATGTTTACAGTATTTATCATTATAGGACATTTGTCTTAATTGCTATATAGTATTTCATTGAATGAATATACCACAATCTATTTATTCACTTTATTCTTACTGGGCATGTGACTTTTTTACTATCACGAATGCTGCTACTATGAACATTGTAGTGTATGCATTTCTGTCAGGTATATACTTAGGTGTAGGTGTATACCTTAGAAATTACTGTTATAATTAGTGGATCATAGGTTATGCACATGTAAAGCTTTTATGTATCTTTGTACAAAATTGCTTTGCAGAAACATGTTTCTAATTATGGACAACAATCACTGCTCTTTTTTTAAAAAAATGTTTATTTTTGAGAGACAGAGAGAGAGAAAGAGGCAGAGTGTGAACAGGGGAGGGGCAGAGAGAGAGAGGGAGGGAGACACAGAATCCGAAGCAGGCTACAGGCTCTGAGCTGTCAGTACAGAGCCTGATGCAGGACTCGAACCCATGAACTGCAAGATCATGACCTAAGCCAAAATCAGACACTTAGCCAGCTCAGCCACTCAGGCGCCCCTTTACTTTTTAATTTTATTTTTTATTTGAGAGACAGAGAACTAGTATGAGTTGGGGAGAGGGGCAGAGGGAGAAACAATCTCAAGCAGGCTCCACGCCCAACACAGGGCCCGATGTGGGGCCCGATCCCACGAACCAGTGAGATCATGACCTGAGCCAAAATCGGACGCTCAACCAACCAAATGAGCCATCCACATGCCCCACAATCACCACTCTTACGTGATAGTCACTTCTGACTTCAAATATTTTATTTACTGCTCATAATAGCCTTATGGGGTAGTTAGTGTTATTCTTTTCTATTGACAAGCAAACAGAACTATTTACAGAGATGTTAAATAATCTGTGCAAGGCCACATTTAGAAAATGGTAGAGCCGGGATTTCAACTCAGATTTGTCTGGCTTCCAAGGGCATGCTCCTTCTGCCATACATCCTGTGTTAGTTTCCTACAAGGCATCACAAACTGCATGGCTTAAACAATAGAAATTTATTCTCTTGCAGTTCTGGAAGTTAGAAGTCCAAAATCAAGGTGCTGGCAGGGCCAGGCTCTGTCTCCCAGCTTCCACCTGTTACTGGCAGTCCTTAGCATTCCTTAGCTTGCAGTTGCAAAATGCCAGTGTCTTCTCTGTGTCTGTCTGTCTCTATGTCTTTTCTCCTTCTATCTTTTTTTTAATGTTTATTTATTTTTAAGAGAGAGTGAGACAGAGTGTGAGTGGGGGAGGGACAGAGAGAGAGGGAGATACAGGATCCGAAGCAGGCTCCAGGCTCCGAGCTGTCAGCACAGAGTCCGACATGGGACTCAAACTCAGGAGTCATGAGATCATGACCTAAGCCGACGCTGGACACTTAACTGGCTAAACCACTCAGGCATCCCTGTGTTTTCTCCTTTTCTTACAAGGGCACCAGTCATACTGGATTACAGGCCCACCCTACTTGGATATGACCTCATTTTACATTGATTATGATTACATCTGCCAAGACCCTATTTCAAAATAAGGTTGCATTCCCAGATACCAGGGGCTAAGACTTCAATCTATCTTTTTTTTTTGGGGGGGGGACACAATTTAACCCTCCACACCTTCCTACCTGTCTTTTATTTCAAGCCATTCAGCATTGCACATAGGGGGTAAGAAGGTGCGATGTAGTTTTTTAAAGTTACAGTGTTTATCACTGTAAAGCTGATGCCTGTGAGGTGTGCGGCTGCAGGAACAGCACTTCTATGTGACTTGCCAAGAGGATAGATGCTGTGGCTGGGCTGTGTTCAGTGTCAGGCAAATGTTCCTTTTACCTGGTGGACTTAGTAACCCAAACAAATATCTATAGCACTAGCTAGTATTATAACTGGAGCCATGTATTCTTGTTTGCCCTAGGAAAAGGGGATGTAGGGTCAAGGTGAGGCCCACACTGAGGAAAGGCTATGCCTACTCATTTATTTCTGCAGATGGGCTCCAACATCTAAGAAAGCTTGCATTTCTATTGTTGGCAAGGTAGGCTGGCCAAGAGCTGCTATTTTTTCCCTCTCGCCAGAAATCCCTGTTTTCTCTCAAACCCCAGCAGAATCGTAATCAGTACTTGTGTTTTTTAATGAGCACCTGCTAAGGGCCACACGCTGTCCCAGGGATATTGTGCACATTACTTGTAATTCTTAACACGACCTTTAAGTAGATATTCATACAAGTGCAGCCCTTAGAATTAGCCCTGATGATGATGACAGCTTTGTAGTAGAGGCTAAAGTCTGGGATTGTGATGCCTCCTGCTTTGGTCTTCTTCTTCAAAATTACTTTGGCTATTCGGGGCCTTTTGTGGTTCCATATGAATTTTAGGATTGTTTGTTCTAGTTTCGAGAAGAATGCTGGTGCAATTTTGATTGGGATTGCATTGAATGTGTAGATAGCTTTGGGTAGTATTGACATTTTGACAATATTTATTCTTCCAATCCATGAGCAGGGAATGTCTTTCCATTTCTTTATATCTTCTTCAATTACCTGCATAAGCTTTCTATAGTTTTCAGCATACAGATCTTTTACATCTTTGGTTAGATTTATTCCTAGGTATTTTATGCTTCTTGGTGCAATTGTGAATGGGATCAGTTTCTTCATTTGTCTTTCTGTTGCTTCATTGTTAGTGTATAAGAATGCAACTGATTTCTGCACATTGATTTTGTATCCTGCAACTTTGCTGAATTCATGTATCAGTTCTAGCAGACTTTTGGTGGAGTCTATCGGATTTTCCATGTATAATATCATGTGATGGTATTGGCATAAAAACAGACACATAGACCAATGGAATAGAATAGAAACCCCAGAACTAGACCCACAAACGTATGGCCAACTCATCTTTGACAAAGCAGGAAAGAACATCCAATGGAAAAAAGACAGTCTCTTTAACAAATGGTGCTGGGAGAACTGGACAGCAACATGCAGAAGGTTGAAACTAGACCACTTTCTCACACCATTCACAAAAATAAACTCAAAATGGATAAAGGACCTGAATGTGAGACAGGAAACCATCAAAACCTTAGAGGAGAAAGCAGGAAAAGACCTCTCTGACCTCAGCCGTAGCAATCTCTTACTCGGCACATCCCCAAAGGCAAGGGAATTAAAAGCAAAAGTGAATTACTGGGACCTTATGAAGATAAAAAGCTTCTGCACAGCAAAGGAAACAACCAACAAAACTAAAAGGCAACCAACGGAATGGGAAAAGATATTTGCAAATGACACATCGGACAAAGGGCTAGTATCCAAAATCTATAAAGAGCTCATCAAACTCCACACCCGAAAAACAAATAACCCAGTGAAGAAATGGGCAGAAAACATGAATAGACACTTCTCTAAAGAAGACATCCGGATGGCCAACAGGCACATGAAAAGATGTTCAACGTCGCTCCTCATCAGGGAAATACAAATCAAAACCACACTCAGATACCACCTCACGCCAGTCAGAGTGGCCAAAATGAAGAAATCAGGAGACTATAGATGCTGGAGAGGATGTGGAGAAACAGGAACCCTCTTGCACTGTTGGTGGGAATGCAAATTGGTGCAGCCGCTCTGGAAAGCAGTGTGGAGGTTCCTCAGAAAATTAAAAATAGACCTACCCTATGACCCAGCAATAGCACTGCTAGGAATTTATCCAAGGGATACAGGAGTACTGATGCATAGGGGCACCTGTACCCCAATGTTTATAGCGGCACTCTCAACAATAGCCAAATTATGGAAAGAGCCTAAATGTCCATCAACTGATGAATGGATAAAGAAATTGTGGTTTATATACACAATGGAATACTACGTGGCAATGAGAAAAAATGAAATATGGCCTTTTGTAGCAACATGGATGGAACTGGAGAGTGTGATGCTAAGTGAAATAAGCCATACAGAGAAAGACAGATACCATATGGTTTCACTCTTATGCGGATCCTGAGAAACGTAACAGAAACCCATGGGGGAGGGGAAGGAGAAAAAAAAAAAAAAAAAGAGGTTAGAGGGGGAGAGAGCCAAAGCATAAGAGACTGTTAAAAACTGAGAACAAACTGAGGGTTGATGGGGGGTGGGAGGGAGGGCAGGGTGGGAGGGAGGGCAGGGTGGGTGATGGGTATTGAGGAGGGCACCTTTTGGGATGAGCACTGGGTGTTGTATGGAAACCAATTTGACAGTAAATTTCATATATTAAAATATAAAAAAAAAAATAAAAAAATAAAAAAATAAATAAAAAAAAAAGAATTAGCCCTGATGGTGAAAGGAGGCAAAAGCACCTGTTTGACAGTGTGGTCCAAAGGAGGAGGACATCTGTCAGTGCTGGATGCTCTGTAGCAAACCAAATTGTCCTGATGTTAGGGATACAATCAGAAGAGGAAAGAGCTAGAAGCACTTTGCTTCAGAATGACTCCTGGGGACATCTCGAGTCTGGGCACCAGGGTTGAATCCCCAGTCAGGTAAATTTGTTAGTATCTCTTTAATATCACAAGGGATATACCATCCAGGTCTCTTTTGAGAGATATGAGCATAGATCTAAGATAGATCAGTATGAAGGAAGGGTTATTATTGTGGCCTCCCAAGCAGCTATCAAGTACCATACCCTTATGTTAGGGCAAAGCCATACCCAAATCAAAGCCCTAAGACCAGAGAACTCTAATTCTAGTTTGGTAGATTGCAGAGATCGCAAACCAGTAACTTAGGATTTGAATACAACCCACAGATATTCTTTGTTTTGCCCACATAGGATTTTTTAAATTTTCATTTCTGTTGCTGTCAAGCAAAAACAAATCAGAAAATTTTATACAAAATGCCGTATTTCGGGCTTATTTTTGAGTCCACGTTTCAAAATGACTCCGTTGCAGCTGCTCCCATTTGGAAGGCAGGCTCCTCCTGGGTCACCCTTTGATATTATCTTCTTGCTCCCTGTAACCTTTGAGTTTGTGACCGTTGCTCTAGATCTTTGGCCAGGATAGATTTAGAACCAGGCCCCGTGCAAGTAAAACAAAGCAGCGCCAAAACTGAGAGCTCACTTCTCTTGGATGTGATGGAAATTCTCTAAAATTGATTGTGGTGATAGCTTTACAACCTTGTGGATTTACTTTAAAAAACACTGACTCGTACACATTAAATGGCTGAATTATATGGTATGACTTATGGATCAATAAAGCCGTTAAAAATATAAACCAGACAAGAGTTAGGGAGAAAAACCCACGATGAATTAACTTCTCAGTTGTACTGTTTGTTGTCAGACTCTTCGAAGGTCCCTAAGACTTGAGTGGCTAAAATCATGAAAAATAAAGATTCAAAATAGCACATAGGGTTAGGAGAAGAAACAGAGGTAATCCCTTCAAAGCTTATATGACTCTGCCTGGTACATGGTCAACAATAAATAAGTACCAGGGGTTCTTGGCCGGTATGGCACAGAAGAGACTTACCAACACTTAACCCAACAGCGCTGAAACTGTATGCTAACCCCTGGAACAGCTCTGCCTGGAGCCTCTCCAAATGCCTAGTTGGTTCTAGGTGGCTACAGATTCTCATCCAGAACTCTAGGAGCCTCATAGACGTTTAAGCGATAAAGAAAAATAGCATACAAATACTGAAGCGTCTAGGGAAGTGGAGTCAAACTTTCCATGCCTATTCAAGCAAGGTGATGTAGTCAAGTCTCCGCAATGCTGAGGGTAAGGAGACCTGGATTCTAATTTTACTTCCACTCCAAATGGAATTTCCTTTAAAGAATACTAAATTTTCCTATGCTTTATTTTCATCATATATTGGAGGACGATGGTATTTACCCTGTTACTTTACCACGTAAGACCACATTAAAAAAAAAAAAAAAGAGCATGAAGCTACTTGGAAGGATACAAAGTTACATATAGTATAAGACATGTTTATTTATGTATGTAAATCAGTGATCCCAATCAGGTGACAAGCTAACTCCCACAGAAAGGCTAATGGGGCTGAGATTCTTGTAATAAGAGAGGGCCTTGGGGATGGTTTTATAGTTTTAGACCCATTGTCTTTGTAAAGATTCACCAGAGGACGGTGAAACTCTTGGCAATCAGAACAGATGCAGCCTGGGCCACCATATGCCATAAAAGAAAAAAAGAGCTTCTGGCAAAGGAAAATCATCAAACCAATGTCTTCACCCTATTACAGAATTGAAAATGTCAACTTCCCTAGATTACAGGGTATGGCTCCAAAGCAGACAAAATTACATTCACACCCAGAAATGGGAAATTTCTTCTCTGGGAAGAGCTAAGCTGTCATTAGGAAAGTAGGTAGGTGGCTGTGACTTTTTTTCTTCTAAAGTTCTTTATGAATCTCCATAAAATTCTAAGAAAGATTTAGAAATTGATTAACCCTCTTATATCTCCCCCAGACACACAGAGATGTCCAGATAACTTCAGATACTTCATCCAGTGTAGGTGGGATAGGCAGGGGCATTTTGCCAATGAAACAGTTGTAGTAGCCCTGTTGACCCAAAGGCAAGATCCTTACTCAGGCTTGAGGGACTAGCTGACCTCTAATGCCGCCCCCCTCCCCCTTCCCCCCTCCAAATTCTTCCAGTTGGAAGCTGTGGACTAAGGAAGCAGCCTCAAGCAGCATCTTCTAACTCAATTTGTTCTCGAGAGAGATTTTGATATGAAAGAGTCAAAAGAGGGAGTGGAGAGAGGGAGAATGAGGTGAAAGTATTCATGCAACTTGACAGGAAGGGAAGAGTATCCTGCCAATAGGGAAATAAGTATGTCAGGCAGTGTTGCAGAGTGGTTAAGAGGATAGGCTATGGGATCAGCCACAGCTGATTTATATCCTGGCCCTGCTACTTATATTCTGATGTAAATATCAAATGGGATGAAAACAATACTGGTCATGTGCAGCCCTTATGAGGTTGCACACTTACCTGGCACATAGGAAATGCTAAAATTAAAAGTAGTTTTTATTCTGTGCTCTTCAGCATGGCATTCAAAGCCCTTCCCAATTTAACCCAAGTCTATATTTCTAGCTTCATTTCCCATCACTCTCTGCTACATACCTTATGCCTGGGCGCACAGGACCACAAGAGTATTCAGCAGTCCCCGATCTCATCGTACATGTCCATATTTTCCCTTCTTTGCCTACACAATTTTTTTCCGCCTAGTATGCCCTTTCCCTCTTTTCTACCCAGTTAAAAATCTTACTTTCCCCTCAGGGCCCAGTATTCCACCACTTTTGTGAGGCTTTCCCGTTCCTTTAATCTAGGCAGAATTAAAGCTTCCTTTTTTTGTATTTCCATTACATTTTTTATTTCCATGGTTGAAGTGCCAGGCTAGCCTTTTCAACAAGTGTACATGTTTTAGTAATCCCTATGACCTTGTGAAAACAATGGCTTTATTATATGTATTGTTACATCACCAGCATAGTAACTGGCACATAGTGGGTCGTCAGTGAATTTCATTGACTAGAACTGAGTTTTACTTAAGGGGCTCATGAACATGTATTCCATCTATTTCATAATAAGTTGCCATGACATAAAAGTGTACAGACATATATGAAAGCACTAAAATAATGTAAAGTATTATACAAATGGGAGGAATAGATTACCCAGAATTCAAATTAGAGAGTTTAAATAAATAGAATCCTTTCCTAGTGCTATCAAATGATAATTAGTGTATATATATATATATATATATATGAATGGCCCTAATGCATTTCCAGCTCATGAAGTGCCTTCTGAATTATCGTGAACTTTTATAAAAGATGTGTTCTGTTTCTTTAGTCTTTTGAGAATTTATGGACCACATGACTGTAGTTTTCTTATGTAACTGGGAGGATAGTTTTGTTAGATCAAGAAACCACAATCCCCAACCACTCTGGAAAAATGGATCTTTGACGTATAAAAGAAAAAAGAGGGGGAAAATTAGCAACGTAACTACCATCAGCATCCATAGTAAAGGCTGACACGATGCCTTGAATGACGTAAGGGTGATCCTTCTGGAGTACATACTGTAATTCCTGTCTGTTCATGAGTCTGATCTTGCCTTTGATTCCATTAGCTGTCTGAGTTCAGGGACTTGGTCTTCTATCTATATGTTATCCACAACTGTGCTTAGCATAGTTGCTGGAAGCATTGAGAATTCTTGTAAGTAGTGGTTGAATTTAACCGAATTTAGGGAAATCTGTAAAGAAGTTAGTACATAGAATAAATAAATTTAAAGGTAGTTTTAGACCCAAGAAATACATTAAATACATAGGTGGATCAATCTCAGAATGAATTTTATCCAATAGAGTATAATATAAAAATTTTATTACTGGGAACATTTTTATAATGCTTTGTCATTTATGAAGTGCTCTCATATACTCTTTCTGTCAAAATAGCAAATCTGAGTAGACACAGATACTCTGGTGTTTACCTGTCAAATAAATAATTACAGTGAAACATATTACTCCTAGAGGATGGAATAGCAAAAAAATAACACTTAGAAACTACGATAAAATAAGCATAATTGTAATTGCTTTCCATGTATTCTCTTATTTAATCCCCTCAATAACCCTGTGGAGGAAGTATGGCCATTATTTCCATTTTATAGATGAAAAACTGAGGCTTACATGAATTCATTTGCCCCAATCGCATAGCTAGTAACTGGCGGAAGATGAGTCTTCACCAAAAAGACTGGTTCAATGAACCTGCAAGAAAGTTCTACCTTAAGAGGAGCTAGACAGAGCTGTTTCAGAAGACTCTTTATATCCATATATCTAGAAAACCATTTGTGAAGGGAGAAACATTACCAACTCACAATGGAATAAACAGAATGATAATGTCTTGGCTAACAAAAACTAATCCAAAATTTAAATGGCATATTGGATTCAAAGCAATAGCCTCACACTCTGAAAGTATATTTTCCATATAAACATGATAGGCAGAGAGATGATAGGTCTTTGTGTGGATCTTGAGAGGAGAACTTTATAGAAAAAACATGGGTCCCCTGTTAAAACAAGAATTTTTAGAAAGACCAAAACAAGAAGTCAAAACACAAGATGTAAAGTAAGTAGGTGTTCAGTATGGGACTGATAAAGCACAAATTTGTATGCTTATTGTGATGAGAGCTTCACTTAGAGGTAAAGGGGCCATTTTAAGGTGATAGCCCTGAACTCTTTCTTAAAGAATCCCTTTTTTCAGTTCAGCCTGACTGTCTGAACTGTCAGAAGGGTTGGCTCTTCTGTAAAACTGCTTTACTATGTGATCTTTTTGCATGGCCTCATGCTCCTTTGAAAATTGCAAATGCTTGGCACGGATGCTGCCCCTCCCATTCCTGTGCCCATGGCAGACATTATAAATAAATCATGGCACTCTTTCTCATTTGGAATCAACCTCAGACTCATTCTTGATACAGCATTCCAGATGGCAACTACCAATCAATTGGATTTGGCATGTGAAATGAAACCTATTTGTCATCTATGCCCCAGAGTATACAGATTATTTGCAAGCTGAGAGATAGCTGACATCATAGACAGCAAACACTAATGATGAGTATGTCTTTACTAACCCAATGTTACTAAGCAATGGATGCTTCCTGCCTTGGTTTTATCTTCCAGTGCTGCTCTAGTCATCCCTGACCCACTAGCAACCATTTTTTTTTTTTTTTTTGATAACAGAAATAAGCTTGCTGGGCATCAGGAACCTTTAGGAGGACTTTAATGACCAAGATCGATCCTGCTACTTGTCCGTCCCAACCCTCAAAAGCTTTAGGAATATGATGTTCAATACAAACTTCTAAGAGCTTAGATTCTGCTTGTATAATATCCATTTAGTTTTAGTTATTTCCTATATAGAGTGAGCTGAGATGTAGTTAAAAGCATTGAATTATAAATAAGATGACCTGGCTTCTAGTCCTGCCTCTGCATCTTTAGTTATGGTTTTCCTCCCTGAGTCTCAGTTTTCCCATCTGTAAAATGGAAATTGTAATACCTGCCTTATCTATCAACTGACTTACTGTGAAAGTGTTAAACCATTCATTTCCTCTTTTTGATTATTTCATTTTATGTCACTATTCCTCAAGTATTTTGCCTCACATTTTTAGGTAGGATTGGATTTAACTCAAAAGAATACTTGAAAAAATACTTAGACTGGGTGTTAATAATTTTAAAAACATGTTTTTGTCTCATCATGTTTCACTTGTATATGTGTGTGTGGAGGTTCTCTTACTTGTTCACTAAAACCCTCCATTTTCATAAGTGACAGGAGAATGGATTGACTTACTCCTCAGCTATGTGTCTGGCTTGGTCAGAACTTGGTCAATGCATGTAAATCACAGAATTATAAAAACAAAACAGCTTACTGACTGGCCCAAGTCCTTAGCTCAAACATGTTCAATCCTTGACATAAAAGGAAGCAGAGATTCTTAGAATTTACTGGTCAACACTACCTCCCAACAGTGCCTTCCTTGGTCATCTAGCTCAGTTGTTTCCTTTTTTTTTTAATTTAATTTTTTAATGTTTATTTATTTTTGAGAGAGAGAGACAGAGAAAGACAGAGAGAGACAGAACATGAGCATGGGAGGGGCAGAGACAGGAGGAGACACAGAATCTGAAGCAGGCTCCAGGCTCTGAGCTGTCAGCACAGAGCCTGATGTGAGGCTCGAACCCACAAACTGTTGAGATCATGACCTGAGCTGAAGTCGGATGCTTAAGCGACAGCAACCCAGGCACCCCTAGCCCAGTTGTTTTCAACTGCAGCTTTCAGTTTCCTAGTTCTGCACAGGGATGCCTCAGGGGCTTCTTTATATGCTTTTAAAAAACTATCTTGCTATGAATGAGTGAATGCCAAATGTGGAAAATATAGTACATGGCTAACCTTCTCTGCTTTCAGATCCCTATTTGATTCAGACTAGTATAATCATTGATTGGCATCCTGCCCAGGCTCTGGGGCTGTGGTTATCTGATATTCCCATTATCTAATATCTTAAAACCCAGAACTATGACTTAACCTACTTGGCTTTGACTTTCCCATCTTTTCTCTCTTTTTCTAGGTTCCTTTTTCAAATCTTGATGCTCACTCCATACCCATTGCTGTAACCCGTCTGTAACTCATTAATACAATATCTGGGATGATTTTGTAAACTCCACTCATGAATTAATGAAAATCAGCCTTGTAAATTCAAAAGGAGAGTTCTTTCCAGTTGGGGCTTGATAATTCTAGATTTAGTATAAATAAAAATACTCAAATTAGCTCAATTATACATGTAACAACACTTCAACATGCTAGGAAGTGTGTCGAAAAAATATTTAACAAATATGCCATTTATAATGGAGCAGATACATGGAGTTGGTTAATATCTTTGGAGAGCCTTGCTTTGACAGAATTACTTCCATTTAGAAATTCTCTTTGGTCTAGCTACACTAAATCTGATTTATCTTCTGGACTTTGAGTTATAGAAAAGTTCACAGGCATTGCAAAAACACTCATTGAAAACATAAAGGTTGATTATCATTGTGTGAGGAGGTTGAAAATAAATCTTTTGGCAACTGCTACATCTGGGCTTGCAGTTAATGACCTTTTTGGATCAGTGCCAGGACACCAATCTACCTTGTGCATGGCTCTGCTAAGGTTGCAACCAGTCTGAAGCAAGCAAGCTAGCAATCGAATAAAATGGCCCAGTGTGAGAGGCAGTTTAAAAGCATTAGTGTCATCATGTCTACCTGGGAGAGAGCTTCTCACCAGCCTTAGCGATTTTTCCCTGATGTATGGGGCATATAGGGAAAAAATAAAGCTGGTAATTTAAAAAATATTACTGATTTTTTAATTAATAAACTTTATTTTTAGAGCAGTTTTAGGTTCACAGCAAAATTGAATGGGATATACAGAGATTTTCCAGATATCCCCTGTACACACACACACACACACACACACACACACACACTGCATCTCCCACTATCAACATACCACTCTGGTTTATTTGTTCCAGTATGAATGTACCTTGATACATTATTATCACCCAACGTCCACAGTTTACATCAGGGATTACTCTTGGTATTGTATATTCTGTGGGTTTTGACAACTGTAAAATGACATGTATCAGTCATTAGAGAATCATAAAGAATAATTTCACTGTCCTAGAAATGCTCTGTCCCCTGTCTTTTTATCTCTCTCACCTCCTAACCCCTGGAATCACTAATCTTTTTACTGTCCCCATAGTTTTGCCTTTTACACATGGCTAGGATCATATAATATGCTGCCTTTTCACATTGGCTTTTTTTACTTAGTAATATGCATTTAAGCTTCTTCCATATCTTTTCATGGCTTGATAGCTCATTTCTTTTTCAGTGCTGAATAATATTCCATTGTCTGATTTACCGTAATTTATTTATCCATTCACCTACTGAAGGATATCTTGGTTGCTTCCAAGTTTGGACAATTATGAGCAAACCTGCTATAAACATCCATGTATAGCTTTTTATGGACATAAGTTTTCGATTCATTTGAGTAAATACTAAGCAGCATGTTTGCTGGATTGTATGGTAAGACTATATTTAGTTTTATAAGAACTCGCCAAATTCTCTTCCAAAGTGGCTATATACCATTTTGCATTTCTACCGGCAATGAAAGAAAGTTCCTGTTGCTCCACATCCTTGCTAGCATTTGGTGTTGTCAGGGTTTTGGATTTGGGGCTATTCTGATAGATGTGTGAGTAATATCTAATTTTTGTTTTAATTCACAATTCCCTAATGATACATGACATTAAATATCTTTTCATACTTACTTGCTATGTGTATGTTTCCATTGGTGAGATATCTGTTCAGATCTTTAGGCCATTTTTTAAATGAGATTGTTTGTGTCCTCACTGTTGAGTTTAAGGGTTCTTTGTATATCTTGGATAAGAGTCCTTTATCAGATGTGTGTTTTGCAAATATTTTTCCCAGTCTGAGGTTTGTCTTCTTATTCTCTTGACATTTTCTTTCATAGAGCAGAAATTTTTAGTTATAATGAAATCCAGTCTACCAATTATTTCTTCAATGGATCATGCCTTTGGTGTTTTATCTAAAAAGTAATCCCCGTACCCAAAGTCATTTAGATTTTTCTCCTAGATATCTTCTAGGAGTTTTTCAGTTTTGTGTTTTGTATTCAGGTCTATGATCCATTTTGAGTTAAATTTTGCAAGGGGAAAAAGGTCAGAGTTTATATTCATTTGTTTTGCATATGGATGTCCAGTTATTCCACCATTAGTTGTTGAAGAGACTAACTTTGCTCCATTGTATTGTATTTCCTTGTTATCAAAGATCAGTGGACTATATGTGTGTCTATTTTTGGGCTTTCTATTCTGTTCTATCAATCTGTTTGTCTCTTCTTTCACTGGTACCATACTATCTTGATTACTGTAGCTTTATAATAAATGTTATATTTGAATAATGTCAGACCTTCAACTTTTTTCTACTCCTTCAATATTGAGTTGGCTATATTCTGGGTCTTTTTTCCCTCCATATAAACTTTAGGATCAGTTTGTCAATATACACAAAATAACTTGATGGGATTTTGATTGGGATTTCAATAAATTTTTACATACAAAATTAGGAAAAAACTGACAACTTGAAAATACTTAGTCCCTATCATGGAATACCTTTATTTATTTCTTGATATCCTTCATCAGAGTTGTCTTCACATATATCCTGAACATATTTTGTAAAATGTATAACTATTTCATTTTGGGAAGCAAATGTAAATGGTGCTATGTTTTTTCTTCCAGTTTTATTGAGATATACCCGACATATAACACTGTATAAGTTTAAGGTGTGCAATGTGATGATTTTATACATGTATATATTGTGAAATGTTTACCATAATAAGGTTAGTTAACACATCCTTCACATTACATAATTATCATTTTGTTGTTGTTATGGTGAGCACATTAAAGAACTATATTCATAGAAACTTTCAAGAATATAATACAGTTTTGGTAACAGCATATTATACATTAGATCACTGGAACTTATTCATCTTATAATTGAATGTCTGTACCTTATCAATAACATCTCCCCATTTTTCCTGCTCCCAAGCCCCTGATAACCATCATTCTGCTCTGTTTGTATGAGTCTGATGTTTTTAGATTCCACGTATAAGTGATATCATACAGTATTTGCTTTTTTGTGTGTCCGACTTATTTCACTTAGCATAATGCCCTCAAGGTCGGTTCATGTTGTTGCAAATGGCAGGGATTTTCTTCTATTTTGTGGCTGAAAAAGAATCTAATATATATATATACATATATATATATATATACATATATACATATATATGTATATATATATATGTGTGTGTGTGTGTGTGTGTGTGTGTGTGTATGTATATACCACATCTTCTTTATCCATTCATCTGTCAGTGGACACTTAAGTTGTTTCTATGCCTTGGCTATTGTGAATAATGCTGCAATGAACATGGGATCACAGATATGTCCTTGAACTAATAATTTCATCTTCTTTGGATATATACCCAATTTCATCTTCTTTGGATATATACCCAAAAGTGGGATTGTTGGATCATATGGTACTTCTATTTTTAATTTTCTGAGGAAGCTCCATACTGTTTTCCATAATGAATATACCAATTTATATTTCTACCAACAGTGCACAAGTGTTCCTTTTTATCCACATCCTTACCAGCATTTATCTCTATCTTTTTGATAATAGCCATTGTAACAGTATAAAGTGATATCTTTTATGTTCCCTTGGTCTATCTGTCAGTTTTTATGCCAGTATCATACTATTTGATTACTATAGCTTTGTAATATAGTTTGAAATCAGAAAATGTGATGCCTCCAGTTTTGTTCTTCTTTCTCAGGATTGATTTAACTTTTCAGGATCTTTTGTGATTCTAAACCAATTTTAGGATTGTTTCTTCTATTTCAGTAAAAAAAATGACATTGGATTCTTGATAGGGATTGCATTGAATCTCTGGTTGGCTTTGGGTTTTGTGGACATTATGACAATATTAATTCGTCCAGTCCATGAACACCAGATATATTTCCATTTATTTGTGCCTTCTTCAATTTTTTCATCAATATCATAGAGTTTTCAGTGTACAAATCTTTAACTTCCTTGGTTAGATTTATTCCTTGGTATTTTATTGTTCTTGATGCTATTGTAAGTGGGATTGGTTTTTCTAAAACTTTTCAAGATAGTTCATTGTTAGTGTATAGAAATGTAACTGATTTTTATATGTTAATTTTGTATCCTGAAACATAACTGAATTTTTTATTAGATTCAACAGTTTTTAGGTGGAGTCTTTAGGATTTTCTACGTATAAAATCATGTCACCTACAATAATTTTGCTTCTTTTTGTTCTGATTCAGATGACTTTTATTTCCTTTTTCTGCTTCATTTCTCTAGTAGGACTTCCAGTACTGTGTTAAATAGGAGTGGTGAGAGTGGGCACCCTTGTCTTGATTCTGATCTTAGCTTTTAGTCTTTTACCATGAAGTATGATGTTAGCTTTGGACTTGTCACATATGGCCTTTATTCTGGTAAGGTTTATTTCTTCTATACCCAATTTGTTGGTAGTTTTTATTATGGATGGATGTTGAGTTTTGTCAAATGGTGTCTCTGCATCCATCGAGATGATGATATGATTTTTATCTGTCATTCTATTAACGTGATGTATCACACTTATTTGTTTGCATATTTTGAATTAACCTTGCACCCCAGGGTTGAATCCCATTTGATTGTGGGTGTATGATCTTTTTAATGCGCTGTTGAATTCATTTTGCTGTATATTGTTAAGAATTTTTGCCTCTATATTCATCAGTGATATTGGTCTGTAGTTTTCTTTTCTTATAGTGCCCTCATCTGCCTTTAGTATCAGGGCAATGCTGGCCTTGTAAAATGAATTTAGGAGTGTTCCCTCCTCTTGAAATTTTTGAAAGAGTTTGAGTAGGATTGGCATTAATTATCCTTTAAATGATTGGTAAAATTTGAATGAAACCATCTGGTCTTAGGCTTTTCTTTGTTGGGAGGTTTCTGGTTACTGATTCAATTGACTTACTCATTATTTGTCTGTAAAGATTTTCTATTTCTTCATGATTTAATCTTGGTAGGTAATATGTTTCTAGGAATTTATCCAGTTTTCTACATTGTCCACTTTGTTGAGGTACAGGTAGTTGTTCATAATAGTCTCTTACGATCCTTTGTATTTCTATGGTATCAGTTGTAATATCTCCTCTTTCATTTATAATGTTATTTATTTGGGTCCTCTCTTTTTTTTTCTTGGTTAGGCTAGCTAAAGGTTTGTCGATTTTATTTTTTCAAGAAATCATTTTTTAGTCGTATTAATCTTTTTCTATTGTTTTTTTTCTGTTCCATTCATTTTTTCTCTAATCTTTGTTATTTCATTCCTTCCACTAACTGGTTTCCGTTTCTTCTTTTTTTTCTAGTTCCTTAAGGTTTAAAGTTAGGTTGTTTATTTGAGATATTTTAATTTTCTTAACATATGCATTTATTGCTATAAAATTCCTTCTTAGAACTGCTTTTGCTGTATCCCATAAATTTGGATATATTTTGTTTCCATTTTTGTTTGTTTCCAGGCATTTTTAAAATTTCCCTTTTGTTTTCTTTTATCCATTGGTGATACAAGAGTGTGTTGTTTAACTTCTATGTATTTGTAAATTTTCCTCCTGTTATTAATTTCTAATTTTATATCACTGTGGTCAGAAAAGATAATCCATGTGATTTCAACCTTCCCTAATTTTCTAACACTTGTTATGTGGCCCCATGTGCTCTATCCTAGAAAAGGTACCTTGTGTGCTTGAAAAGATTGTGTATTCTGCTTCTGTTGAATGGAATGTTCTATATATGTTAGGTGTATTTTGTCTATCGTGTTGTTCAAATCCACTGTTTTCTTATTGATTTTGTCTGGATGACCTGCCCATTGTTGAGCAGAGTACTAACGTCTCCAACTACTATTTTATTGCTGTTTATTTCTCCTTTTAGTTCTCTTAGTATTTGCTTTCTTCTTTCTTGGTTAGCCTACCTAGAAGGTTATTGATTTTATTGATCTTGTCAAAGATACAACTTTTCATTCTGTTGATTTTTTGTATTGATTTCCTGTTTTTAATTTTATTGATTTCTGCTCTAATCCTTGCTATTTGTTTTCTTTTACTCACTTTGGATTTAATTTTCTCTTCTGTTTCTATTTGTCTAAACTAGAAGCTTAGATGATTGAGTTTAGATGTTTTTTTGGATGCATTTTGGATGCATTCAATGCTGTAAGTTTTCCTCTAAGCACTACTTTTTTTGTTTGCATCCCACAAATTTTGATAAATTGTGTTTTCATTTTCACTCAGCTACTTTCAATTTTTAAATTCAATCTATGTGTTATTTAGAAATGTGTTGTTTAATTTCGAAGTATTTGGAAGGGATTTTCTGACTATCTTTTAATTATTGATTTTTAGTTTAATTTCATTGTGGTCTGAAAGAAGACATTATTTGAGTTCTATTCTTTTAGATTTGTTAGTGTTTTATGGTCCAGAGTGTCGTCTGCCTTGGTGAATGTTTCATGTGCATTTGAGAATGTGTACTCAGCTGTTGTTGAGTAAAGTAATCTATAGATGTCCATTATACCCAGCTAATTGATGGTGTGGCTGAGTTCACTTATGTCTTTTTGATTTTCCATCTGCTGGATCAGTCCATTTCTTATAGAGGAGTAATGAACCCTTCAAACTTTATGGTGGATTCATCTATTTCTCCTTATATTTCTATCAGTTTTTGACTCACATATTTGGATGCTCAGTTTTTAGGTGCACACATGTTAATGATTGTTATGTCTTCTTGGAGAATTGCCCTCTTTATTGTTACATAATTATCCTTGATAATTTTCTGACCAAAATTAATATTGCTATTCCTGCATTCTTTTGATTAGGGTTAGCATGTATATCTTTCTCCGGCCATTTGCTTTTAATCTATATGAACCTTTATATTTAAATTGAGTTTCTTATAAACAACAGATAGTTGCATCTTGTTTGTTTTTTTTATAATTTTTTTTAACATTTATTTACTTTTGAGAGACAGAGAGAGGGCGTGAGTGGGGGAGGGGCAGAGAGAGAGAGAGACACAGAATCTGAAGCAGGCTCCAGGCTCTGAGCTGTCAGCCCAGAGCCTGACACGAGGCTCGAACTAACAAACCGTGAGATCATGACCTGAGCTGAAGGAGGATGCTTAACCGACTGAGCCACCCAGGCGCCCCACGTCTTGTTTTTTTTTAACACACTATGACCATCTCTGTCTTTGATTGGTACATTTAGACCATTGACCTTTAAGGTGACCATTTATATAATCCACCTCACGCCAGTCAGAGTGGCTAAAATGAACAAATCAGGAGGCTATAGATGCTGGTGAGGATGTGGAGAAACGGGAACCCTCTTGCACTGTTGGTGGGAATGCAAACAGGTGCAGCCGCTCTGGAAAACTGTGGAGGTTCCTCAAAAAATGAAAAATAGAACTACCCTATGACCCAGCAATAGCACTGCTAGGAATTTACTCAAAGGATATAGGAGTGCTGATGCATAGGGGCACTTATACCCCAATGTTTATAGCAGCACTTTCAACAAAGCCAAATTATGGAAAGAGCCTAAATGTCCATCAACCGATGAATGGATAAAGATGTGGTTTATATACACAATGGAATATTACTTGGCAATGAGAAAGAATGAAATCCTGCCATTTGCAACAACATGGATGGAACTGGAGGGTATTATGCTAAGTGAAATGTCAGGCAGAGAAAGACAGATACCATATGTTTTCACTCATACATGAATCTTGAGGAACTTAACAGAAGACCATGGGGGAGAGGAAGAGGAAAAAAAGTTACAAACAGAGAGGGAGGGAGGCAAACCATAACAGACTTTTGGATACAGAGAACAAACTGAGGGCTGATGGGGGGGAGGGGAAAGTGGGTGATGGGCACTGAGGAGGGCACTTGTTGGGATGAGCACTGGGTGTTGTATGGAAGCCAATGTGACAATAAGTTATATTAAACTATATTAATTATATTAACCTATATTATTATATTAATCTACTGAGATTATTAGTTATCACATTTGTTATTGTTTTCTATTTGTTGTCCTTGTTCTTTGCTCTTATTTTCTTCCACACACTTTTTCTGCATTTTGTGGTTTTGAGTATTATATATGACTGCATTTTCTTTCCTTTCTTAGTATGTCAATTTATCTAGAGTTTGCAATATACATTTACAATAAATCCAAGTCCACTTTCAAATAAGACTATACCACTTCATTGGTAGTGCAAGTACCTTATAATAACCAAATACTCCTAATTCCTTCCTCCCATCCCTTGTGTCATTGTTGTCATTCATTTATGTATATATATATGCAAATGTATATGCAAATATATGTAAGCATGCAATGTTGAATACATTGTTGTTATTATTTTGAATAAGTTGTTATTTGTTAGAACAATTAAGGATCAGAAAAATTAAAAATTTCATTTTGCTCTCACATTCATTTTCTGATATTCTTTATGTAGATCTGAGTTTCTGACCTGTATCATTCTTTTTCTTCTCTTTAAATAACTTCTTTTACCATTTCTTGTAAGGCAGTTCTGCTGGCCATAAATCCCCTCAGTTTTTCTTTGAAAAAGTCGTTATTTCTTAACTTTTGAAGAATAATTTCACAGGATACAAAATTCTAGGTTGATTTTTTTCTCTCAACACTTAAATATTTCACTGTATTTTCTTCTTGTTTGCATGGTTTCTGAGAAGGCAGATGTAATTCTTATCCTAGTTCCTCTATAGGTAAAGTGTTTTTTCCTCTGGCTTCTTTCAAAATTTCTTGTCTCTGACTTCTGATGTTTGAAAATGGTATGTCTAGGTGTAGAATTTTGGGGAAGGCATTGCATTCATCTTGGCTAGTGTTTGCTGAGCTTTCTGGATCTTTAGTTTGGTGTCTGACATTAATTTGGGGGAAATTCTAAGTCAGTACTGCTGCAAATACTGCTTCTTTTCCTTTTTCTCTTTCTTCTCCTGATATTCCCATTATGCATATGTTACATCTTTTGTAATTGTTGCACAGTTCTTGGACATTCTGTTCTGGGTTTTTTTTTCAGGTTTTTTTCTTTGCTTTTCAGTTTTGGAAGTTTGAAAGTTTCTATCACCATAATCTCAATCTCAATCTCAGGGATTCTCTTTCTGTAGCCCCATTTAGCCTATTAACGAGGCCATCAAAAACATACTTTATTTCTGTTACAGTGCTTTTGATCTCTAACATTTCTATTTGATTCTTAGAATTTCCATCTCTCTGCCTACACTATCCAGTTTTTTGTATGTTATCTACTTTTTTCAATTAAAGTCCTTAGCAGTTAAAGAATTTAAAATTTAAAATTTAAAATTTTTTAATATTTATTTATTTTTGAGACAGAGAGACAGAGTGTGAGTGGGGGAGTAGTGGAGTGAGAGAGAGAGACACACACACAGAATCAGAAGCGGGCTCCAGGCTCTGAGCTGTCAGCACAGAGCCCCACGTGGGGCTGAAGCCCACAAAGCACAAGATCATGACCTCAGCCAAAGAGTGATGCTTAACCAACTGAGTCACCGGGTGCCCCTAAAAAATTTAAATGTAGAAATCAGAAGAATTAAAAATTCTTGTTCTGATAATTCTAAATTTCCTGCCATCTGACTTTAGGTATGATGCTTGTTCAATGTCTTCAAACTGTGTTTTTTTGTTTGTTTTGTTTTGTTTGCCTTTTAGTATGGTTTATAGTTTTTTGTTGAAAGTAGACATGATGTACTCAGTAAAAGAAACTGCAGTAAATAGGATTTTAGTAATGTGGTGGTAAACTGTCAGGAGGAGGAAAGTGTTCTCTAGTCCTATGGTTTTGAAGGCCCTATGCGTCTAGACTGTGAAATTTACCAGTGCTTTTCAGGTTTTTGTTTTGTTTTGTTTGTTTGTTTGTTTGTTTTTCTTCTCTTAGGTGGGACAGAATGGCTGGAGGGACCTGGAGTTGTGTATTTCCCTTCCCCTGTGTGGAAAACTAGAGGGGCTGACATTGGTTATTTCACTGTTCCCAGGTAGGTTAGACTTTGATAAAACCCCCAGAGATTGGGTTCTGTAAAATAGTTCCTCCTGAGTGCAGAACTTGTTAAGAAGAATAGAATGCTCTGAAATATTTCATAATCTTTCTTTTTCCCTCCAGCTGGGAGCATAGTGGGATTTTCCTCCTTTATCCACTGTGAGAGTCAAATTGAACTCCTAGAGATAAATGTGGTCTCTCCTATGATTGGTTCCACTGGAATTTTTACTTCTCAGTTGTATACACTGAACTCCCAGCAATTTGTCAGTTATAATCCAGGGTTGCTTTTTGTTGTTGTTGTTGTTGTTGTTGTTGTTTTTACCCAGAACTGGCTCCCATGGAGGTTTTTGCTTTAGTAAATGGTGATTCTCTGCATCCTCCATGTATCTCTCCAACTTGGGATGGGGCAGTGATTTGCCCTGTGACCTCACTTCTTTGCCAGACCTAAAAAGAGGCTTTTTTTTTCCTTCAGTTTGTTCAGCTTTTTACTTGTAGTTAAAATATAGTGGGAACTTCTAAATCCCTTAAATGCCAGACCAGAAATTGGAAGTAAAGCTGGAAATTTTAGATACAAAATTATTGTTGTCTTTTGGCCCCTCCAGGTCTACCATATATCTCGTGTATCAGCTGAGTCCATAGGTAAATCCACACCAATACTCACCCCCCCCACCTACACTACCAAGCATCCTATAATACTCATAATCCCACGTTTGAGTTCTTCTTCAGAACATACTCAGATTGAATACCAGCTGTGTATCCATTTGATTTTTTTTGTGTTTGGCACCTCTGTGTGATTGTTTATAATTTATGTACAACTTTAAGCAGTTACTATTCTGATCTCCTTGAGAGTTTTATGAAAAAGCATTACAGTCTTCGGGGAGATTTTTTTTCATTTTTGGAAAATATATTTTGTAAAGGAAACAATTTTGAAAGAAGTGATTGCTAACAAACTCTCCATGCACTCATGACACATCTCCAGTAATTGGCTTCCTTTGGATTTGAGCTCATTTTTGGTAGGAGAGATGGAGGTGGAAGGAAAGCAGAAGGTTTAGAAGGTGCCAGAGAGGAGGCTGAAGAAAACCCAATGTGAGGAGGAAGCTAGAAAGAATCCAAAATGAGCCAAACAATGTTGTCTTGAGAACTATTGACAAAGCATGAAGAAAGACTTTTAAAATTTCTTTTTTAAGCATTTATTTCTCCCCCCCCCCCCAAGGTTTTATTTAAATTCCAGCTAGTTAACATACGGTGCAATATTAGTTTCAGGTATAGAATTTAGTGATTCATCACTTACATACAACACCCACTGCTCGCAAAAAGTGCCCTCCTTAATCCTTAACGCCTGTTTAACCTATTCCCCCACCCCCATTTATTTCTTAAGGATATGATAATCCATTAGATTATTAAATCCAAATACACACACTTTATTTCTCTCTTTTACCCCTTTAGGAAAGATAGTGATCAGATAGTCAGGTTTAACCTTTTCATGCTATTTCACCCAAATTTTGAAAATATTAGCTTGATTTCAAAAATGTATTTTCTTTGAATTATATAATAAATTTAATATCTGTGCAAAAAACATGTCATGGTTTGTATGTTATTTTATTATAAATACGATACTAGAGTTTTTTCTTCTAAATTAACTTGGCATCATTTCCTCTTTAGCAAAGCTGATTTGCTATGGATATTTCATGGGGAAAATGTGAAAGTGGGATGGAGAAGCCACAGATATTTGAAAAAAAACCTTAACCTCTGCCTCACAATGGAAAAAAAAATCTTCTCGATAATTGAAAGTGCCAACCCCTCGTCTCCTCATCTGTGAGCATGGGAGTTCAAGACTAAATCATATTATTTTAGGAAAAATCAATAGGTCTCATAAAATTACCAGTCTCCTCATGAACACAGAACAGTGTTTCTGAAAGAAAATATGATTTGTTGCTCTGTTCTATATGTATATTTATAGAGATTGATGAGAGATGTAGAATAACCAGAGAATTCCTTTGCAGTCCCTGATAAATCACTTTTCCTCCAATTGTGAAAGGAGGAATTTATTTCTCATTGTAGAACTTCCAGAGTAAATTTCCACTGGCTTCTCTAGCACCCCAGATGTAAGAAGTATAACCCAAGCTCTGTTGTTCAGTATAACTTTCAGTCTGTCCCTCTGGGCTAGACACAGAACAGGCCCCAAACACTAATTCTGCTGCATGGGTCATCTCCTCATCACTCAGAAAAAGGCAGCAGTCAGTAGGAAGCCCTAATGACAGTCACAGGATAGCCTATTAAATAAGAAACATTGGACTAGTGTTGAGGGTTTTGGGGCCCCATAGTAGATATTATACCCTTTGGATTCACCATCTATAAAACAGAAATGGTGTCTTTCACATATTAATTATAATATATGGAAATTATGAACAAATTCCACAGAAATCCCTCCAAACTTATGTTGGTCATTGGCTTCTGCCTGCTTTCCTAACTCAGCTATCCCAGATTTCTGTATCTTTTCCCTGGGAAAAGTGGAATGGCAGATAATGAATGGAGGGATGGAGAGGGAACAAATTAGGAACTTAAGAGTTTCCACCAATTAAAAAATTGATTCTTCCCTCAATGCCAGCATATTTGTTACTAGATCATCTCTACCAGGCAGTTCAGCATGATTAGTTTATAAAACTAGGCTTTTGTGTCAGATAGATTTAGGTTTGAATCTAGGCTCTTCCACTTACTTACTGTGGGGTCTCAGGCAAGCCATCTATTCTTTCAGGTTCAATTTATCAGTGAAATGAGGCTAAGAATGCCTTTGTTAGCTTATTTTCATGATTAAATGAAATTAGTAATAGAACAGGAATGCCGCATTCATCCCCAAATAAGTACTCTCTGAGTGGTGGTGGTGGTGGTGGCGGAGTTATTGGTTGTCTCTCTTTGGAACTCATATCCATCACGTGTTTTATTTCTTTTAACATTGTTGGGGGTGGGCCCAGTGCCCATTGTGTAAGCTGGTACAAAAGGCTATGGGTCTGCAGCAACGAAACGCCTATTTTCATTATTTTTCAAAAATGATTTTTGTCTTTGTAAAGTTCCTACTCATCTTTATGAACACAAGTTGATTTGGAGTCATGACCCTGGATCTTATAGATTTCCCAGAGGTTTAATACATAGATTTATTTTAGGTCATGATTAGCTGGTTGTCATACTAACTACCCAGAACTTTGAGCAAAGGTTCCTTCCTGACTAATCTGCTGATAGAGCCAGAGAAGCCATTCAATTACATTGAACTGAGCTTGTGTTGCCCATCTTTCACTAAGTAGTAATACCTGTGACATGAAGTGTGGGTTCTGAACTCAGCAAAGTTCAGTTGCTTGGGAGATCATGGAAGCTATGAAGCTTTAATATAATGAACAGTGTGGGAGCCAATGTCCATATAGAATCCAGAATCAGGGAAGTTAACCCATCAGCTTTCTCCAGCTTTCCATAGCTCCATCTTCTTAGAGGCTTTATTGGTAGACCTCAACTCACACTGGTTCTTGAGCCAATACTGGTAGGGTCATGAGGGCTTTCAGCAGATTAACCCCTCATCTATACCACCAAATCAAGGGTAGGCTTTTGGAGAACTGGAATGCAGTCTTGAGTTCAAAACACTATATCCATAGTAAAGTTAGTGGCCAAACATTCCTTTATCCTCTGCAATGATGGCCAAAGTTGACTGAGTTAAAACCATGGCTTCCCCACTATTGATATTTAGGCTTTCAGTCCTCTCTCTGGGGCCCTGGTTGGATATGGTAAGTTAAGAGTTCCATTTCTTTCTCCTAGAAACACTGAGAGTTGATCATATTCCCTCTCTGTGTCTCAATTAGCTTCCTGGAATGACCCAGAAGAGGGAGACTTCAAATTTCAAGATGATGGTACCCACAGTATATTCTCTTTTGATTTTGAAAAATAATCTGCCAATACACTTATAAATGATATTTACATATGAGAATAATTAAAAGCCATCTGGGCAGCAGAAAAGAAAATAAAGGATGGAAGGAAGAGGAACGCAAAGCGTCCTCTATACAGCTGCCACTATCAATGACAAATACGCTTGAGGCCACTTAGCCCAATGCCCTGCCTCCACTATAGGTCAACTCAAATCCATTTCAGAGCTGGTGTTTTAGCCATCCCTGAGTATACTGATTCCATTGTTTTTGCTTACTCATATACACAACTTCATCTTCAGTTTTAAATAAACATTTTCTTGATGCAATTTCATCCTATTTCTTTCTTGGTTTGTTTTTATGAAGAAGGGGATCCTGCAGCTTGGAGATCTTTTACTGTGGTGTGGATCTTCAAAGTCTCCCTGAAGAGTGAATCCCTGAGGCCTGGTGGCAGGTCACAACCAGTTTCCTTTGTGGTGATATATCCTTACAGAAGATAGGGTGACTTGACAGTCTGACAGACACTTAAAGTGTGAAGATGAATAAAAGATACATCACTCCTGATGGGTATATATATATAAAAAAAAGCTGTCAGTCGATGTAAGCACTATTCTAAAAACATGCAGTACCATATCAGTGCTAGAGGGTGTTGGATATAAAAAAAGAGTTGGCAGATGGACAATTTTTGATAGGTCTATGTGGATGTGAAAACCAAGCTGAGAAGGAGTTTGTTAGTCTTCATCCATTGCCCTGCTTTGAAAATCATATTTGGAAGCATTAGCTTTCTTTCTCTTTGACTTCTCTCAAGCCCCACATTATTAGCCAGTAGGTAGACTGGATCATGATCTAGGGGTGCTATGTCTAATGTGAGTGATGACAGGCAGGAGATTCTAGCCAAAATATATTACTCACTGTTGTTACTTTGCCTGAAATTCTACCATTAGAACTTCTTGTTTGGAGAATGTACTACAACTCAGACACTGGGAAAGAAAAACCTTCAGCTTATTTGAGTGAGGATTGATTTTCAGACATTTATGATTTCAGGGCATTAAGGATTGTGGGTCAGCCAGAAGTCCAGGTAAAAAGGCAGAAAGCAGAGAGTCAGAAGTCACAAAATTTCAATATTGTCTACTTCACACTCTCATAGAAACATTTGAGGACATTCATCCAACCTTTGTCTGGTACATGAATCTGTTTCAGAACATCCCCTACAAGTAGTTTGTCCAACCACTTGAATACCTCCAGCGATAGAAAGCTCTTTTTTTTTTTTTTAAATGAAATTGACTTTGTTGTTAGGCAGTTCTAAATTGTAGAAAGTTCTGTGCTGTAAGAATCCCAGATCTGCCTCAAGCTTCCATACTATTAATGTTTGTTCTTCACAGAATTACACTGCTTCCTTATTCCCATGAAGGCTCTTTGGAAAGGTAACAGTAGCTTTCTTGATGCCTTACCCCTAATACAACTTCTTCTCCCATTACGATATTCTTTAAAGGAAATAGGGATAGGGATAATAGTGAGCAGCCAACAGGAGAAAGAACAAATGGCTCATGGCCCTTCAGAATCTCCCATAAAAAACCACACAAATAAAATGTAAAACACTTGACAATGTCAAGTGTTGGCAAAAGTTCATTACCGAAATACTCATACACTGCTGATGGGAATGTAAAATGGTATAACCACTTTAGGAAATAGTTTTCAGTATCTTGTAAAGAGTCTTACCACATGACTTACTCCTAGGTAACCCAATAAAAAGTGAAAATATATGTATGCACACAAACTTGTACACTAATGTTTACAGCAGCTTTATTTGTAATGTTCCCAATCTGGAAACAACCCAAATGTTCATCAGCAAAGTGAGACATGATGTAGTGGATCAATACAATAAAATATTTTTGGAAGTTACAGAGAGGGAGAGAGACAAACCGTAAGACACTCTTGAATGCTGAGAACAAACTGAGGGTTGATGGGGGGTGGGGGAGAGGGGAAAGTGGGTGATGGGCACTGAGGAGGGCACCTGCTGGGATGAGCACTGGGTGTTGTATGGAAACCAATTTGACAATAAATTATATTTAATATAAAAAAGTAAATAAAAGGAAATGAAGTACTGATATATCCATGATCATGAATGAACCTCAAAACTATGCTAAGTGAAAGAAGCCAATCACAAAAGACCACTTATTGTATTATTACATTTATATGGAATACCCAGAAAAGACAAATCTATATATATTGAAACTATATATATTTCAAATGTTGTGGTGTTTACACAGATGTATGTATTTATCAAAACTCATTAGCTGTATATTTTAAATTGATGAATTTTATCGTGCATGAGTTATACCCCCAATATCCCCCCAGATTTTCTTTAAAGCCAAGCAGAGGCTAGATTTCTGCAAAGTCATGTGACTTCTGGTCCCTTTGCATCCCCAGTTATTCTTTGGTCAGTCCAAGTGTCAATGGCAGCAGCATCTTAGATACCGAGTTCATCAAGAACACAGAAACACAAGTGGAAAGAACTAAGCCTTATTGGAAATACGACCTATTAGAAATATGAGAGAAGTAGATGTGACTTTGCTGAAATCTGGGACTGAAGACAGAAGGGCTTTGCAAAGGAGCTATTTTGAGTGTATTATAAGAAGGGGCCACACATACAATGAGAGTATGTTCTCACCTGTGATGAATGTGAAGAAGGGAATTGTTTATGTCACCTATAAACTATTTCCTTACCATATCTGTACTTAGAATGTCATCAGAGTTATCAGCCCTTCTTTTTTCTTAATTAATTTAATGTATTTAATTAAATACAAGTTAGTTAAAATACAGTGTAGTAGTGGTTTCAGAAGTAGAACTCAATGATTCATCACTTCCATAGGACACCCAGTGTCCATCCCAACCTTAATGCCCATCACCCATTTAGCCCATCCCCCCACCCATCTCCCATCCAGCAACCTGCAGTTTGTTCTCCATATTTAAGAGTCTCTTATGGTTTGCTTCCTTCTCTGTTATCTTATTTCACTCAGCATAATAACCTCTCGTTCTATCCACTTTGTGGTAAATGGCAATATTTCTTTCTTTTTGATCACCAAGTAATATTTCATTGTGATATATATGCATCTTCTTTATCCATTCATCCACTGATGGACATTTGGGCTCTTTCCATACTTTGGCTATTGTGGATAGTGCTGCTATCAACATTGGGCTGCATGTGCCCCTTCGAATCAGCATTTTTGTATCCTTTGGATAAATACCTAGTAGTGCAATTGCTAGGTCATAACGTAGTTCTATTTTTAATTTTTTGAGGAACCTCCTTACTGTTTTCCAGCGTGACTGCACCAGTTTGCATTCCCACCAACAGTGTAAGAAGGTTCCCTTTTCTCTGCACCGTTGCCAACATCTGTTGTTGCCTGAGTTGTTCATTTTAGCCATTCTGACAGGTGTGAGGTAGTGTCTCATTGTGGTTTGATCTGTCACTCGCTGATGATGAGTAATATTGAGCATCTTTTCATATGTCTATTAGCCATCTGGATGTCTTCATTGGAAAAGTGTCTATTCATGTCTTCTGCCCATTTCTTCACTGGATTATTTGTTTTTGGGTGTTGAGTTTGATAAGTTCTTTATAGATTTTGGATACTAACCCTTTATCCAATATGTCATTTGCAAATATCTTCTCCCATTCTGTTGGTTGCCTTTTAGTTTTGCTGATTGTTCCTTCACTGTGCAAGAGGTTTTTTTTTAATCTTTTTTTTCATGTTTATTTATTTTTGAGAAAGAGAGAGAGAAAGACAAAGCATGGGTAGGGGGAGGGGCAGAGAGAGAGGAAGACACAGAATCCAAAGCAGGCTCCAGGCTCTGAGTGGTCTGTACAGAGCCCAATGTGGGGCTCAAACCCACAAACTGTGAGATAATGACCTGAGCCAAAGTCAGATGCTTAACTGACTGAGCCATCCAGGCACCCCAGAATCTTTTTTATCTTGATGAGGTCCCAATAGTTCATTTTTGCTTTTATTTCCCTTGCCTCTGGAAGCATGTCAAATAAGAAGTTGCTGCGGCCGAGGTCAAAGAGGTTGCTGCCTGTGTTCTCCTCTAGGATTTTGATGATTTCCTGTCTCACATTTAGGCTTCATCCGTTTTGAATTTATTTTTGTGTATGGTGTAAGAAAGTGGTCCAGGGTCATTTTTCTGCATGTCACTGTCCAGTTTTCCCAACACCATTTGCTGAATATCCATTGGATATTTTTTCCTTCTTTGTTGAAGATTAGTTGGGCATACATCTGTGGGTCCATTTCTGGGTTCTCTTTTCTGTTCCATTGATCTATGTGTCTTTTTTTGTGCCAGTACCATACTGTCTTCAAGGTTATAGCTAAGTAATACAGTTTGAAGTCCAGAATTGTGATGCCTCCAGCTTTGGCTTTGTTTTTCAACATTATTTGGCTATTTGGGATCTTTTCTGGTTCCATGCAAATTTTAGAATTGTTTGTTCTAGCTCTGTGAAGAATGTTGGTGTTATTTTGATAGGGATTTCATTGAATGTGTAGATTGCTTTCAAACAATATTTGGTCTCCCAATCTATGAGCATGGAATGTTTTTCCATTTCTTTGTGTCTTCTTCAATTTCTTTCATAAGCTTTCTATAGTTTTCAGTATACAGATGTTTTACCTCTTTTTTTGAAAAATTTTAAATGTTTACTTATTATTTTGAGAGGCAGAGACAGAGCATGAGCAGGGGAAGGGCAGAGAGAGAGACACACACACAGAGTCCAAAGCAGGCACCAGGCTCTGAACTGTTAACACAGAGCCCAACACGGGGCTTGAACTCACAGACCACAGGATCATGACCTGAGCTGAAGTTGGGTGCGTAACCAACTGAGTCACCCAGGTGCCCCTGGGTCTTTTACCCCTTTGGTTAGATTTATTCCTAGGTATCTTATGGTTTTTGGTGCAGTTGTGAATGGCATCAATTCCTTGATTTCTCTTCCTCCCGCTTCATTATTGGTGTAGAGAAATGCAACTGATTTCTATATGTGGATTTTATATCCTACAACTTTGCTGAATTCATGTATCAGTTCTAGCAGTTTTTTGGTGGAATCTTTTGGGGTTTCCATATAGAGAATCATGTCATCTGCGAAGAGTGAAAATTTGACTTCTTCTTTTCCCATTTGGATGCCTTTTATTTTATTTTTTTTGTTGTTGTTGTCTGATTGCTGAGTCTAGGACTTCCAGTGCTGTGTTTAACAACAGTGGTGAGAGTGGGCATCCTTGTCGTGTTCCTGACCTTAGAGGGAAAGCTCTATTTTTCTCCATTGAGGATGATATTAGATGTGGGTCTTTTATATATGGCCTTTATGCTGTCGAGGCATATTCCTTCTATCCCTACTTTCTTGAGGGATTTTATCAAGAAAGGATGCTGTATTTTGTTAAATGCTTTTTCTGCACCTATTGAGAGGATCATATGGTTATCCTTTCCTTCACTAATGTGGTGTATTACATTGATTGATTTGTGACTATTGAACCAGCTCTGTAGCCCAGGAGTAAATCCCACTTGATTATGGGGAATAATTCCTTTAATGTACTATTGGATTCAATTTTCTATTATCTTGTTGAGAACTTTTGCATCTAGGTTCATCAGGGATATTGGCCTGTAATTCTCCTTTTTACTGGGTCTTTGTCTGATCTTGGAACCAAGGTAATGCTAGCTTCATAAGAATGAGTTTGGAATCTTTCCTTCCATTTCTATTTTTTGGAACAGTTTGATAAGAATAGATATTAACTCTTCTTTAAATGTCTGGTGGAATTACCCTGGGAAGTCATCTGGCCCAAGACTCTTGTTTGTTGGGAGATTTTTGATAACTGATTCAATTTCCTTGCTGGTTATTGGATTGTTCAAAATTTCTATTTCTTCCTGTTTCAGTTTTGGTAGAGTGTGAGTTTCTAGGAATTTTTCCATTTCTTCCAGATTGCCTAGTTTGTTGGCACATAATTTTTCATAGTATTCTCTTATAATTGTTTGTATTTCCGTGGTGTTGGTTGTGATCTCTCTTCTTTTATTCACGATTTTGTCTATTTGAGTCCTTTCTCTTTTCTTTTTGATAAGTCTGGCTAGGAGGGTTATCAATTTTGTTTATTCTTTCAAAAAACCAGCTTTTAGTTTCATTGATCTGTTCTACTGTGTGTGTGTGTGTGTGTGTGTGTATTTTCTTTTCTTTTTTTCTTTTTTGGTTTCTATATCATTTATTTCTGCTCTTATCTTTATTATTTACCCTCTTTTGCTGGCTTTAGGCTTTATTTGCTGCTCCTTTTCTAGCTCCTTTGGGTGTAAAGTTAGGTTGTGTATTTGGGACCCTTATTGCTTCTTAATATAGGCCTGAATTGCAATGTACTTTCCTCCTAGAACTGCCTTTTCTGCCTCCAGAGAGTTTGGACTGTCGTGTTTCCATTTTCATTGGCTTTCATTCATTTTTTATTTCTTCTTTAATTTCCTGGTTAACCCATTCATTCTTTATTAAGATGTTCTTTAGTCTCCATGTATTTAAGGACTTTCCAAATTTTTTCTTGTGGTTGATTTCAAGTTTCATAGCATGGTGCTCTGAAAACATTCATGGTATGATCTTGATCTTTTTGTACCTATTTAGGGCTGATTTGTGATCCTGTATGTGATCTATTCTGGAGAATGTTCCATGTGCACTGAAGAAGAATGTATATTCTGCTGCTTTAGGGTGAAATGTTCTAAATGTATCTGTTAAGTCCATCTGGTCCAGTGTGTCATTCAAAGCCATTGTTTCCTTGTTGATTTTCTGCTCCGATGATCTGTCTATTGCTGTAAGTGGAATGTTGAAGTCCCCTATTATTATGGTATTATTATCAATGAGCATCTTTATGTTTGTTATTAATTGATTTATATATTTGGGTGCTCCCAAGTCAGCCCTTCTAACAATAGTTCTTCCTTTCACTTTTTTTTTGCTCTAGACAAATTTCAGGCAGCTAAGGAGACACTCTCCTTGAAAAGCTTTTTATTTTTGATCCAAGTAGACTTGTTTTGGTCTCAAGTCATTAGCCTTGAGAGGGAAGAAGACTTGCTGGATGTTTCACATTCATGTTTATTTGATCTTCCCAAGCTTATAAAACAGTTATGATCATTATTACTTATTTTACAGGTGAGAAAATTTAAGTATGTGAGGTTAAAAAACTTGCCCAAGTTCTCCTAACACGTGAAGCTAATACTCGATACTATAACTACAACCCAGGTCTGACTCCAGAGCTTGGGCTGTTAACTGCCAAACCCTTCTAACTCATATTCTTAAAACAATCGCTATCATTGATTAAATCATTGTTATGAGCCAGGTACTGCAACAAGCACTTTTCATACCTTACTTTAGTAATTCTTGAATCCCCATGCCTACGTGGGCTTACTACAGCGGAGTGTCTGGCATATAATAGACATTCAGTCAAAATTTATTATATGAATAAATGAATAGCCAATGGTGGTAGATATCATTGGCCCCATCTTATGATAAAGAAAAGGAGGCTAAAAAAAAAAAAAAAGAAAGAAAGAAAATGAAGCTCAAAGAGATGAGTACACCTAAGGTCACACAGCTCTCAACTGGCAAAGTCCAAAGCTCTACCAGACTGTGTCTGTTCCAGTGTCAGAGGGTTGGAGAGTGTCAGCCAGTGAAAACAGAGCACTCTAACAGTAAGAGCACAGAATTAAGGTTGCTTATGCTGTTTGGGATGCTAAAGAATCCCATCTCTTCTTACTTTCCTTTTCCCATCCCCTAGGATCTGTCCCACTGTGGCCTGATTCCACTTGGAGCCCAACATCTGAGAGGTAAGTGATTCTCCTGTCTTCACATAAGAGTGGTTTAAAATATCATATTTTAAACAACTCTTGTTTGGATTATTTTGCATCCGTTATCTTTCTAAATTTCCTAGATAATTGTCTTGACCTAGGGCCTGGGCTAAACTGAAACTCTTCTAAGAAACTAAACAACCCATTCATCCAAGCAAAGTACATTCTCGAGGATCTCTCAGTCTTCTCAGTGCTCTGGCTAAGGTCATTGAAGTGCAGGACTGGGACTGAAGTATTGCCTGCAGAGCATTAGTCCCATAGACATAAATCTTTGCCTATATTTCTATCTGGTTAACTCAAGCATCTCAGCAAAAACATGCTGAGATACACTGGAGCAGGGCTGGGTTTTGCACTCACATCAGAGAAAAATAATAGAAGTGATATATAGGGAGTGGGGAAAAGTAAGACTACCTTTGCTAATATCTAGTTTTAACTATGGCTGTCATAGGCAGATATTATAAATCCAACAAAGGGTTACTGAGCACCTCTATATGTAAGGAAATATGTTAGCACTTGTGGACACAGAAATGAAATTGGTTAATTCCTATCTTAATTAGCTCATAGTCTAGTAAGGAAAACAGGCATATAACAATTAATTACAAGTGATATGAGTGTTGCAAAGAAGAAACACTAAGGCAAGTTATATGTTAAGTGAGTTAGCTTTAGCTTAAGCCATTTGTTCCACACCAAGAGACTTGGGTAGAATTACCTTCCGCAAAATACCCAGTTGGAAACTGGAACTGGTAAGAAGGATATTCGGTACCCATGTTATATCCATAACATCTAGGGGCAGTGTTTGCAGAAAATATGATATTGGGTGGCTTCTATCACCAATGTCTGCTGTATGCAAGACAACTCATCACAGCTACATTGCAATACAGGTTTTACAGATGTAGAAACTGAGGCTCAAAGAGGTAACTTGCCCAAGGTCTCACATCTTTGGCTTTGAATTCAGATTGGGATTTTAATCTAAATTTTGTCTAAATCCAGAGTGAATGATTTTTTTCTATTGGTTCAATCTATTTCCAGGACATAATGTTATGAGCAAGAGTTGAGGATTCTAGTCTAAGATCTAATACTAAACAGTTGTATGTACTTAGACAACTCTTTCCTTATCTGTTGGAGGAGGTGTTAAATACACACCTTGCTTACTTCATAGTTTATCAAAATGACAATGAGATAGGAGAAGAATACTTAGATCACATACAGTTCTCTGCATATATGTGGGATGTTACCGATTATTATTATTTTTTAATGCTTATTTATTTTTGAGAGACAGAGCATGAGCAGGGGAGGGGCAGAGAGATAAGGAGACACAGAATCCGAAGCAGGCTTCAGGCTCTGAGCTTTCAGCACAGAGCCTGATTTGGGGCTTCAACTCACGAACTGTGAGATCATGACCTTAGCTAAAGTCGGATGCTTAACTGAGCCACCCAGGTGCCCCTAGATGTTATGGATTATTGAATGACATTAAAAGGTTGCCTCTGCACTATATAATCCCTGTATTTCTTGTTTACTCATCGTCAAGGCTAGGAGGGAGAGAAAGCTTGACTGGGGTTTGGGATTGGAACTTAGCAATAAGACTCGTAAACATGACCATGACCCAAATCATTTTCCATTTCTTGAGACTCAAATTCTTCATCTCTAAAGTTGATACTTTTCTCTAACTATTGACTATTAGGAGGCTTCTTGTAATTCAAAAACATGATATATACTAAATTGCTTATATTAAGTTTTCTCCACCTTGAATAGGGCTGCAGTTTGCATGCACACCACAAGGACCTGGAAATGCAAAAAATGTTTAAATCTAAGTGGGCTAAACTCTGTCAGCTCATCAGTTGTAAGTGGTATTCAGCACTAAGTGAATTGCATTTAATGAATTAAAGATGAAAGAGACAGCAGGGAGCACGAATGCAGGAGAAGACCTTTCATTTCAAATTTAAAGGGCTAATTTTATGACTATTTGAGATCTGCAGATCAGAATTTTTCCACTCTTCCCCTAATTGTTTACTCAAATGGCATGTACTATTTGAAATGACGGGGGCATTGGGAATGGACAGAGAAACCGAGCTAATCCCTCAAATTGATAAACAAGTCCTACCATACGTTAGCCACTGAGTCCTCTCCAGGAATAGGAGCTTGCGGATAGGCAAGATGGGTTAGGTTCAGGTTGACTGTGAATTTGAGGATCAGATTCTAGATTGCAAACAACTCTTAGTGTCATTGCCCACATTTCAGCTGTGTCCTCAAGCAAGTTATAGAATCTATAGCTTTGAAAGGACTAGATCATCCTTACGATGCCTTCTTATTCTCCCCACTCTAACTCCTCACCAGGTGGTAATCCTAACTCTGCTTACATTCCTCCAATGATGTGGAACTCATAAATTACTTTATGGAGACACTCATCCCATCTCCACCCCCACCCTCCCAAGTGCATTTTCAGTTAGCTCCTTCCTTGTCCTTGAGGATAAGTATTCTACATGAGAGTCTTTCGGAGACAGTTATACATGTATCCCATTTCCTCCTTGCCCCTTGATTTAACTTAGTATCTTAGTGCCTTGGTTTTCTGACCTGGAAAATGGCAGAATTGCAGTCAATATTGAATGAAATAATGAACGTAAAGTGGTTAAGATATTTGAATCTTTGTACACATAGAGAGTGAAGCTGAATGGGACTGGGAAACTAATAATTCCTTTTTGGTTGCTCTTTTAATATCTTCACATATTGATTAGATGGTGCTTAGATGGGTATGATAACAGCTCAACCCAGCTTTATTGAGATTGTCCCAATTTAAAATGTTTTATCACATTGTTCTTGTAAAACATAGCAAGGTGCACATTCAGTTATGCAAAACATCCTCTCAGACTGCTTTATTTTTTTTTAACTTTTATGTTATATATATTTAGCAAAATAAAATATAAAATATAATAATTACATACTTGCTGAATTTCAGTTTCAGAGCTTCAACAGTAGCTTAATTCCTACATTATGTGACAGCTGTGATATTTAATAATCCAAACCATCCTGAACACTTGTCCATGTTTTATTTTAATTCCAGTACAGTTAGAATAAAATGTTATATTAGTTTCAGGTGTACAATATAGTGATTCAACAATTCTATACATCACCCAGTGCTCATCACAACAAGCGCCCTCCTTAATCCCCATTACCTATTTCACCTCAGACTGCTTTCTTGAACCTAGAAGTAGCAGAGAAGTCTTTACCAGTCCCCATCATTTATTTTTGATTGCAAAATAACAAGATTACCAAATGTATGGGGCTTAAGGAAGAAGGGAAAACAGGGGAATGAAAAGCTAAGAACTCGTGATAGCAAGGCCTGCCGGCCCTTCTCTCAAGTCCAGACCACTTCTACTGAGACTCGATGCCCCTGCTTGCTTATTCAGCCTCCTCTTGTTTTGACAAGATTTTCATGACTAGATTCGATCTTATTTTTCTTATCCTAATTTCATGTCAGACTACTCATAGAGATTCTTTTGTTTGTCTTTCTCCTAGCCCCACCTATGAACACACATTTATATACGGCTCGCGGGCCCAGCACTGTGCAAAGTGTATGGGGGTTCACAGGAAAGAGACTTCTTCCTGGAGGGCTCAAACAATGTGTCCTTCCACAGCTCAGGAAAGGGAGGTATTAATAAGGACCCGGGTAGTGAGAGGAAGCCGCATCAAGGAGGCTGAATGCGAGCTGGGCATAGGAAGAAGAAAGTAATTGGCTTTCCGGTGAGGGGAGAGAGCTTGAAAGCAGAAGTGAGCAGGATTACATGTTTAGAAGTGGAAGTAGGGGCTTCATTTCCTTATGTGTAAAACGCAAATCATTATACCTACTACACAAGACCGCCGTGAGGATTATGTGGTCTGGTAGAGAGATGGCAAATACCTGTTCAGCATGTTGCATTTATTCCTCCATTGTCTGTGGCGAACACTGGCGGTGCTTTACGGCATTCTACCAGTGAGCCCGGCCCCAGGTCCGGGACACTTTTAAATAAGGCTCCAGACAGCTAGTACCAATTAGAGTCTATAAGCTGACATGAATTAGTCATTGAAGAAACGACACGTATTATTACCGCAAATACCCACACAATGTCCGGTACGACTGGATAAAAACAACTTGTCCTTTCCATTCCTATCAAATACAAATGCAAAACCTCTGCATTCCCGGTATGTCAGGGGCCCACCATGAAGGTTTGAATGAGACTCAGAGCCAGTCCTGCTGTAGAGGTTATCTGCCATATGTGTAACATCTCTTGTGAGCTGCAAGTTCTAAGCGCACTTGATCTTCAGGAGTTTGCAAACCTCCTACTTCCACTGAAGTCATCATTTCACCACCCGTATAACGTCAGTACCACTCAGGGGCCAAATTAAACAGGCAAGTACAATAAAGAGGCAAAATGGAGTCTCTCTTTGGGGTTTTTCTTTGACTCCATGTAATGCTCTTTTATATTTTGATAACTATTTGTAATACTCTGTGACAGTGTTATGATACCTGCCCAGTGGCTCATCTTGCCCTCCACCAGCCTCCAGGTCTTTTCCTTCATATAAAAAAAACTCACCCGTTCCTTCTAGGTCTTCTTCTCTGCTGCACTGAGAGAAATGAATGGTGCAAATGGGTCATGTACTGCTTGGACGATCAGTTAGAGTTCTGGCCGGTGACTAATCAGGGACATTCAGCCATGTGTTATGGCTGCCAGCAGGGACAGTAGGCAAAGCGGAGTAGGCGGGGGAAGGAGGAGACAGGGAAACATGATCTTAGGAGGAATGTTAAATAGGCTCATGGAGCTGGAAGGCTGCTGGAGCAAGTGTGGCTCCTTAATGGAGCTATGCCCATTAGAAAGGAAAACTGGGAAACTAACAGGGGATACTTGTAGGGAGCGTTCATGACATGTGTAACTTCATAAGCAGCTAGGCCATGGGTCCAGCAGAGCCAGAAGAAAGGTTGAAGGTTAAAGGAAGGTATGAGGTCTGAGTCATAGCAATGGCCAGATTGACCCCAGCTGGGCTGCTGCTCTCTCTCTAATATGGGGATACATGGACAGCTTTTCTGCCCCCACCCCCAGGCAGAGCAGAGCATTACAAACCTCCCAGCAGGAACCATAGAGACTGAGAGCAGGGTCAGCTCAATTGTGACCCTCTCTCTTGCCCCCAAGCCAGTTACTTTTCACCTTGCCCGAGCCAGCCCTGCACTAGCCCACTGTTTGCATGTGACCATACAGACTCAGGCAGAGCCTTGGAAGGAAGCAATCCACATATCACACACCTCAGGGGCCACTTTTGCAGCCAAATATTTTCTACCTTCAAAAGTGTAGATAGTGCTCAAGCAGAAAGGATCTTTTGAGAGTATTAAACCTAGGGTTTCTCAAGTGTTACCAGAGAAACTTCTGCATCAGCATCACCTGTGGAGCTTGATTAAAATGCAGATTATCTGTTCCCATCCCAGACCCACTTAATTACACTGTCTAGGGGTGAAGCCCAAGAAGCTGCATGTTAAACTCCCAAGAGATTTTTATGTACCCTGAAACTTGAGAACCTCTGACAAATGTCAGAGCTCTGTGTGGTCAGTCACCCAAGATTCCCAAGGTAAAATCTGAAGACCTCTTACCACAGAATCATTTGAAGTGCCTATAGAAAATTCAGATTTCTGGGTCTCTTCTTAACTCTTCTGAATCAGAATTTCTTATGTGTGATAAAATTTGAGAAACCCAATTCCTTCATTGTACAGATACAGGAACTGGCCCAGAGAGAGGAAGTGACTTGCCCAAGGTTGTCAGTCTAGATGGTGGCAGAGCTAGGGTCACATCCAAGTCTCCAGACAAGTCTAAACAGTATGTCCCTGTGGTTACCTCTTGAGGATTGTTTATGTCTCAGTTTAGCTCGCATGGCCACAAGTTCCCTTACTTATAAAGTCTGGAGTTCAAGGGGAAAAATGCAAGTGCTCTGGGTAGTTGTATGGCAATAGGTCAAAACTTCTCCAAAGTATTGGGTAGAACAGCTTGAAAATAAGGTATTGTAAGGTCACAATGCTCTATTATAAGCAGCAAGGTACTTCAGGCTCTTCTCCAAATGGAGTTTCAAGGGACTCCAGTACGGATAGTTTCATATGCAGGGAAACTGTCAACCGTGTCTTTGAGCCAAATGGAACACAAACACCAAAATGGCCTGCCTGTAGAAGTTTACTAGACCTATTTTTGTGTTGTTGTTTTTGTAGGTGAAATACATACCAATCAAGTAAAAGCTTAAACGTATGCAGTTTTGTGTCAGATCTGGTCCAGGCTCACTAGTCTGATTTCTGAAGTCTGTGCATTTGAGGTCCCAGCTCAGTCTGCTTTATCTCCAGACTGGCATGCTTTACCCCATGATCTGCTGGGACAATCTAATAGAAGGCCACTGACCTCTAAAAGGAGAGCAATTTCCAAAATGATAAGACAAGATAGATTTTCTTAGAGGGATTAAGCAATTGCCATTGACAACAGCGCCGTTGTAGAATTTGCATTGGGCAAATGCTTACAATTTTAGCAAGTGTTTCACCAATGTTACATAATTAGAAAAATTAATGCTCTGCCACCTTGAATACATAATTCTGTAAAGAAACAGGAGAGCTCGACAGATAGTCTGGAACTGCTGAGGGTCAAAGGAAAGGGCAGAAAGCAGGAACAGAGAAGTTATAGTCATACTTTCCAACCAACAGGGGAGCTTGGTAGAGAGAGCCATATCCCTTATCTTCAATTCTGAAATCAAAAAGCTCTGTAAAATGGAAGATATTTTTTCATTAATTTGGTGTCAAATCTGACCTAAACTGACATAAACCTAGTCTTGATCTCTTTTAGTATGAATATTTAGACATTTATTTTCCTGCAGAAATGTTAATTGCCTAACTACGGGATGTTTTCCCAGATACAACTGGGAGTGTTATATAATAAGCAGTACATATTCCGTGTTACCTTTCAAAAATTCAAAAAAAATTAAATTCTAAAACACAGTCAGATAACAGACTGCGGACCTAGAAAAATGATAGCTAACATTTATGAAGCCCGTGCCATCTGCACGAAGCTGTGCTAATCTCTTTTCATCTCATTTAATACTTACAACACTGTGAGGAAGGTATTAAAATCACCTCCATTTTATTTTAGTTTTTTAATTTTTTTTAACGTTTATTTATTTTTGAGACAGAGAGAGACAGAGCATGAACGGGGGGGGTCACAGAGAGAGGGAGACACAGAATCTGAAACAGGCTCCAGGCTCTGAGCTGTCAGCACAGAGCCCGACGCGGGGCTCGAACTCACGGACCGTGAGATCATGACCTGAGCCGAAGTCGGCCGCTTAACTGACTGAGCCACCCAGGCACCCCAAAATCACCTCCATTTTAAAGTTTGGAAATGGATTCTCAGAGAGGTTAAATAACATTCCAGAGCCACGCAACTTTTGGCCAAGCCAGGATTTGGACCCAGGTCAGTCTAACTCTAGAACCTACATGCTAAACTCTTGCAGTCTACTGTCTGAGAGACAGGAACAGTTGTAAAGAACAGTGTGAGCTCTATGGGCTTTTTGCAGAAGTACAATAGGTTACCACCTATTCTATGTCATTTGAATGCCTCCTACTTCCAAATGTGTCCTCTCCCCATTCTTACTCTTCTATGATGCTATAATATGGATTTATTCCTTGAGGTTCATCTGGGTGGCTTTTCTCACAGGGACTACCAACACCAGAAATCCTCTGGGCAGCTTGTTAAAGTACAGATTCCTGGTACCTACCCCAGACCTATTGAATAGAAGACCATGGAATAGGAATTGTTGGGGATTAAGACCAAGTTGATTCTTATGCACATTAAAATTTGAGGACAAAGGGAATGCCTTGAGAAAGGCCAATCATTAACCCTCATTAATTAATTAACTAACATCTTACCTTTCAATTGACACCTAGCTAGACTGGCAGCAATAAACTCATGGATGGGCACCTGGAAAATAGAAAGACTAGATTGTTGAGTTATGGAAAGAAAGAAGGAAAGAATATGACAGTATCTCCCTACTTTTGCAATATGCGATAAAGGAAGAGCCTCACCAATGGTATTGTTACCTGCATTGAAAAAATTGGGGGAGCATCTGTCTCTCTCTCTCTGTCTCTCTCTTTCTCTCTGCCACTCAGAGTACCTATCTACTGTCTCATTGATATTCACCACACCCTTCTGAAATAGACAAGATAGTCATCCTCATTAGATGAAAGAGGAAATGAAGACCCAAATGAGTTCTTCTGTGTCATCCAACTGATTAATGCTAGTCTTTGCTTAAGTTTCTGGCCACCAATCTTACACAATTTCAGTCTTCCAATAATCTCTTCCATAGATCGAGACAGGAGAAGCCATCAAACCTAAAGAATCAAGTTTTACATTCAAGGATACACATTTTTGCCCTCTAGTGGCCGATTTTGATACAATTAAATGGTGTGCTACACAAGTGAAGGACCATGAGAGGAATTATGCTGCACAATAGTTCAACTGATATGCCATATGTTTGGGGTTAGTTTTTAACTTTAATGGGTTGCTTTATTCTTATTATCAATGCAAGGATAACTGCTAAACATTTTGATCTTTATACTTCTATGAATACTCTGTTCTTGTTTACTAAGTTTCCAACTTCACCTCTTCATCTTGCCTGTGGTGGCTTAATCATCTCCATGACAACCAAATGTGACCTTAGATAAGGACTAGGAATCTAGAAAAATATGGATTAACTGCCACTGCAGCAATCAGATCGCCGCAGCAATCAAATCGCCACAGCAATCAGATCGCCACAGCAATGCAGGATTGGGGTGTTGAGGTTCAAGTCCAACCAGTGATTATTCTAATGAGGACTAAATCCTCTCTAGAGAAGCTTTTCTCTCAAATTTCAATGCACATTTGAATCACCTGGCAAATCGGTTTAAGTGGAATACTAATTCAGTAGGTCTGGGGTGGGACCTAAGAGCCTGCATTTCTAACGGTCTCCCTGGTGATGCTTATGGTACTGGTTTCCAGATCACATTTTATATAGCAAGGGGCATGAGCCCTCATCATGCCCAAGTAGCTTGTACAAATGAACACATTTGTGGTCCTGGAGGAAGTGCTGTTTCACACAGCAGTACTGATGAGCATGCAGCTCTGATATTACGTACTTGTGTGACCTTGGGTAAACATCTTTACCTTTCTGGGTCTCTGTTTTCTCATTCATGAAATTCTGAGTTTGCCCTGGATAACCTCTAAGATCACTTTGGGTTGTAAAATTCTTTGATTCACTGATAAAAAAGAGGTACTTGAGAATCAAAGGCTTAGTTTGAGGGCAAATTTACCTTATATTGTATACAAGGGGTGGGTGGGGAGAGAAATCTACTGTGACTTTTGTATTCGTCTTCTTAATTCCAAATCCTCTATGTGTCTTAAGGTAATTTGTCACTTCTGAATGTGCAGAACATTGACATTCTCCATGAGAAGAGACAACATTGAGTAGTGGACAACAATTTTGGCATCTCTCCAGTTCAGCTCTCAGTGTCCCCTTGTGACTGCTTCATAGCCAGCAGGTTTGGCTACTTGCTTCTGATACTATCTTTCTGATAACAGAGGAAACCCTACTGTCTGCCCATTGGTTTCAAATACTGGCACTCAGTTCTCCTTAGTCTCACTTGATTCCAGAAGGTACAATGGAGAAGTACACAGAAACACCACCTACCTTGCAGGTAGAGCATTCCTCTCTTCAGGAAGAAAATCTGTTTCTGCAGCCACAAATACAGCATCTGACAGAAGAGAACCCTGAACTGAGGGGCCAAATCATGCCTGCCCTGGCAACCCTGTTGATGTCTGTACCCTGCTCACTTGAGCATCTCTCTCAGTTTCATGGTGACCCTGACAATCTCTTGACGACCGTGAAGATCCCCAATCCTGCAGATGATGTCCAAGTCAAGTTCTTTTTAAACTACCTAGCTCAGCAGATGGAAAGTTGTGGAGTCATATCTGGGCCTAACCAGAGCACTTTGCTGAAACAATATGAAAAGTTTGTTTTTGAGTTCCAGCAATCATTTAGTGAGCCTACAAAACAGGAAACAGACCCCATGAACAAAGAGGACAACTCCTCTCAGCAGAATGCTTCTACTTTCAATCTCCTTGCTCAAAATCTGAGCTGTAATGAAACCACTCAGAGGGACCACTTCCAAGAGGAACTAGCTGACTCCATCCAGGATGAAGTGAGTGACACAGATATGATGGGCAACCTTCCAGACCTGATCACTCAGTGTATTCAGTTGGACAAGAAACGTAGTGACAGGCCAGAGCTCCTACAGTCAGAGACGCAGCTCCCAGTGTTGGCTTCCCTGATCCAACACCAACCCTTTTCCAGCCCCACAGATGTATCAGCCAAGGAAGAGCCTATACAGTTGCGTGGAAGCCAGCCACCTCTCACCCCAGCCAAACGAGCCCGCCAGCAAGAAGCTCAGCTGTGCCTCTACTGCAGCCAGGCTGGTCACTTCACAAGAGATTGCCTTGCCAAACGTTCTCGGGCCCCAGCAAGGATAAATAACCCAACTCGCCAGTAAGAGAGCCCAGGCAGGTCACTTTGTAAACTTATATCCCTCTCACCTCCAGCCTTATTAATTTATATCCCGCATTAACATTTCAAATACAGGTGGGGAACTGTGATACCACTTCATGGACAGTCAAGAACTTATGTGATTCTGGGAGTTTAAATAATCAGATCTTGTTCATTTGGTGACCCATCACCAAACCAAACCAAACCCAACAATGATGAAAACAATTCGCAGGCACTCTCTGCATTTGGAACCAATAACCCAAGAGTACTGAAACTCTGTAGGCAAAACTGGCCAGTCTAAGCCAATGAAAATATCCCTGAAAGTACACTGGGAACTCCATTCCCTCCAGTGAATGAGATCTGGGTTGAGTTTGTTGGCCTAAGTCTTCTGGGACTAAGATTAGGCCCAAGACTTTCACCTTCACCCTCATTGGTCTATATTCTAGTTCCCTGTTGGTTTAAGACCTTTGGTTGAATTCCTAATTGCATCCCATATCCTACCAACATTTTTCTTTTCTTTTCTTTTTTCATATCCTACCAACATTTTTCTACTGGAGGCTGGAACCTGCTCCACCTATTGAAGAGAGGCCAGCTTCAACACAAACCAACCCTCATGGAAACACAGCTCTACTACCTTTCAATACAGCTATGTATTTTGTTGCCATTTAAAGACTTCTGCTTACCCAAAAAACTGGATCTCTTGGCTATTGACTAACCAGATGGCATGGCCTTTTGAACACTCTGATTGGAACTGTTGGTCCACTTCCTTGAGAACTAGCCTTTCAGGCAGGTACATGTTTTAGCAAGGCCCTATTAATTCCAGATTCCTCCCCTCTTCCTCAATAACCTTTTTTAGGTTATAGTATGTCTAATAGCCAAGTCAAAATGGTCTAGGATAATGACCTCTGACAAATATTTAGTGAGAGTTGGGGAAGGAGTCTTATCATAATTACTATGTCTATTATACCTGGCAGGCAAGGGAACCTAACTAAATAAATCTTCACTAAAGACATAGAGTCAGACCCTGTAGTAGTTTCTGACTCCATAGGCCTTAGTGTGGTCACCATTTGGGATCACTGCCCAAATGTTGAGTTCTATACCCTTATGGACCACCTCTGGGAGCCTCATCTAGTTGAGAATCTTGAAAAGCAATTAATGGTAGACAATTCTCTGAACCGTCCCATCTGAAAAATCCTGGGGCAAATATATTAACACCATCCATACATAAAACTTAAGAAGAAGTGAGGATTTGATTGCTAGTGTTGTGGTTTTAGCACACAGCAGCTCTGTGTATGGATTCCTAATGCTTCTGAACAAAAGTAGTGCCATGTTGGAGAGACACAATTTTCTAAAATGTTAAGGATGTGCAGTGATAATTGATGTTTGCTGGTAATCATCAGTCCACTGTTCCTTGCTTCTTGGTGCTGATGTATGTCCCCATAATGGATTTCCTGAAGAAAAATCAGTAATTCCTAGCAACCATCAAGACCTCTCAGAATATGAAGCGTCATTGTACTTTGGCCTTGTTCCTGAAGAATGATATTAACTTTGACAGTACTTAAACCCAGCTAAGGCCTTACTGTTTTCATCCTGTAGCACTAACAAATAGATCGTTTTGTCCATCAATGCCTCACTAACCACCGTGCCAATCCTTATTTGCATTCACAAGAGGTTTCCTTTATCAACAGTTTGCTATACATCCACCTTACTCCATATGCTCTCATAACAAGGAGACCAGTTGTGCCAAGAAATTCCCATGTGGTACTGGGCTTGTATGAAAGCCTCTGACAAATAGATCTTTTTGAACTTTAAGTGTCTTGCAATTGCCTGGAGGTATCCTGATCTAGCACCACCAATTCTGTAATAAAGAACTAACCCAATAGCCTCCAGTCACTTTCCTTACTGACCCCAGTATGGCCCCAGAATGCTGATGGTAGCATTCAGTTGGCTTCATCACAATCTTTCTTTATATTAGGGATACAATTTATCATTGTGTGCTCTCTCACAAAGATGCATCACCTTATTTCTTGTTTGGACCTTCCCTCTGCAGCAACATCACCTTCTTCTCCAAAAAACCTTCAGTTTTCAGAGCCTCTCAGAACAGATCATTAATTCTGGGCTATAAAACCTCTAATTTCTAGAAGCCCCTTGTTGAGGAATTCTCAGACAAGAAATTCTTATGCTCTATGTGATACAATCCAACAGGCATACTGAGCATATGAATAAGATACTGGGATAATGCTTTACTGTCTACTAGCTAGCAACCATTTTATTTACCCCTTCAATATTTGTTATAATGACACCATTCACTTCAACTAGAATAAACTCTTTATTTAGCATAGAGTTCTACAGACGTTTGCCCCCAAACTTATACCAAAGTGAACTTCTCTGAGAGTGCAACTAATTAAAATCTGAGAACACATGAGCTATAACCTACTTAAAGATGTAGTCTGCAACTACAAAGGCTTGGGGAGCCCCCAGGTCCAATCAAGATTGTAGTTTTAGGGAGGCAGATCTGCTACATGATTGCCATCCAGCAAGATAAAATCTAATGATTTTATGATAAGTCTGAAGAAAGAATGGTTAACAAGAGAATGGTCTTCAGGGAGTCTAGAAAAGGGGGGGGGGATTAAAGAGCCATATGGCATCTGTAATCTCTCTAGACTAAGAGAGGGGATATCGACCAAGAGCTGATTTCGTAGGTCTATGTACAGTGGAGCGGAGGCATCAGGCCATTCCAATTTGTGTAATTAGCCATTAAGGTTGCCACCTAACTCCCTTTGCTGTGACCCCATGCTCTAAGAAGTAATATGATTGTAATTATGTTCCCATATAAACTTTGTTGTGGGAAGAAAATTTGCTAGCCAGCTGACATGAGTATTACAGCATACTTAGCAGTTAATTCTCATTATAAATAAATAAATTGGTTTTGGCTTATACATCATCTTTTTTGTGGGTTTTAATGGCATCAATCCTCCAATTCCTAATCACTACTGAGCACATTGGGAAAAAAATAAGATTCTCACTATGCAAAGTCAGCACCACAGTGTGAACCGTATTGAGTCCACTGAAGATTGTCCTCCCTGGGAGCTTTACATCAACAATCATCCTTCCTCTTTATCTCTCTCATTTTGTCTACAGCTGTAATAAAATTCCAAAATGCCTGTGGTTTTTAATTCCTGCAGTTACCTTCACTCACACCCAGAACCATGATACCTGCTATTAAGTAATTGCTTCTTACAATAATACACGGTTCAGTCTAACCATTAGAATATATCATCATGGATGAAGACCTAACGTATAACTATAGACATGAGCCCCTTACAAGCACGTACAGAGAGGCAGGAGTATATAATTGTCCTAACACTCACCATCTTTATTCTGTCCAGATGGCAACACATAGGACCCCTGCTGTCACTGCCTTTACCTCTATCCAGGATGGTAAAAGAGGTATCACCTTTTTCTGGACTCTGGAAGATCTTTTCCACCCAGCACTATCTATCCTATAACTACAATAGTCATTTTTTTTAAACAAAATGGACCATTTAGGATATACCAGCATCTTGGCAAAAATCTAACACCACACGTCCTTGGAAGAGCTCTGGGAGCTTATGTCACATCTGTAAAACCTTCTACATTGGTGGGTATGTTTCATTGCCTCCCTATGAAGCTTCAGGTCTCACTTGGCCAAGAGAATGGAAAAGCCTTCAAGGGAGTATAGCATCATGGATCCTCAGTATCATCTCCACGCAAGATTCACTGTGCACATTTTAAAAACAAAAGTTCCAGAAGTGAGTTACACCATTTAGTAGAGTCAGTAGAAATATCTTGGTACCTAGACCATGCTGTGTAGTCATTGATTGCCATTATAACTTTGAGCATTTATGCACTAAATTCTTGGTATTACTTCCTGGTATTGGCTTTGATTCTTGGGTTTACTTGAAACTGCTTCCTGAACACTGATTTCTAGTACATATCTAACATGGTTCTAGTTCTCTTATTGGTCCAGTTCAGTGATAAGCAGGTTGTAACTGTATTTCACCAATCCCATTTGCTTCATAGTAACCTAGTGGAGAGTCATATAGAAATTCAGTTTTCCCTATGCATGGAAGACTCATCCCTTTACGCATAAAGTCTAGCTTTGTGTGCATCTGAAGAAAGGCAACTAATACTTGGTGAATGCCTACTTTATGCCAGGCTCTGTGCTGAGTGCATTAATTTGTAAATGATACTCAAGTTCACATTACTAAAAAATGGAATATCCATTTATGGCATTTAATGCTCACCACACCTTTGTAAAGTCAGTGTTATAAATTCAATTTAAACGTAGTGGACCCTCTTGTGTCCACCCACGTAAACCAGTAATTTATCCAGCAGGCCCTTTCCAAATTTTCTCTAACTCTACTCTGTCTTTAGTGAAGGACAATCATTACAAGTGTATGCAGAATTCCAGGTGTGGGCACAAAATAAATTTGAACAATATTTTTTTTTATTACTGATGCTTTTAAAAATGGCATCTGGGAATATACCTGGGTGGCTCAGTCAGTTAAGCCTCTGACTATTGGTTTCGGCTCAGGTCATGATCTCATGGGTTCAGTTTGTGAGTTAGAGCCCCATGTTGGGCTCTGTGCTGACAGCATGGAACCTCCTTGGGATTCTTTCTCTCCCTGTCTCTCTCTGCCCCTCCCCTGGTTGCTCTCTGTCTCTTTCTCTCTCTCAAAATACATAAATAACCTTTTAAACAAATAGCATCCAGTAGTTCTGGGGCATTTTTGAGTTTCATCAGAATCTTGAGAGAAGAGTCATTGTGGACCCTTCCCTGAAAGATGCAATTCGCTTTCCTGAGTTGTATTGATGATACAAACCCCACTACTCTAAAACTTTAGTTGGAATGTTTTAATAAATGTGTATCCTTAAAACAACACTGAAGCTCATCTCTCTTCTCTCTCACAATGTTTTCCTATAGTTTTTCCTTATGGACATTCCTAATAATAATTCCTACCATTTACTGACTACTTACTACATACATGCATTACGCTTTTTGATTTATGTGCATTTTCTCTTTTAATTCTCTTAATGACTCACATATGTCTCTTATTATCACTTCTGCAGATGAGGAAACTGAGGTTTAGAGTAGTTAAGGAAATTATCCATGGATATAGAGCTGGTAATTAAGAGGCCAGACTCAAATACAGACACATCTAACAACAGAGCCCATATTCCTACATAGAACATTACTATCCATCTATAACAGGAGTCAACAAACTACCACCTGTGGGCTAAATCCAGCCTACTACCGGTTTTAAGAATAAAATTTTATTGGCATTTGGCCTAACTCATTTATTTAAATGTCGTCCATGTGTGCTTTTATGCTAGGACATGTATGGCCCGCCAAACCAAAAATGCTTACTATCTGGTCCTTTACAGAAAAAGTGTCCTGACCCCTGATCCACAATATAGTGAAGTATTAAATCAGACCAGCCTTTGGGGCATCTCACTGTTTATATTTCTCCTTTCAAATGACCTATTTATCCCTATGTTTTTTTGTTTCTTGCCTCTAAATTAATCCCATATTTATGATGAAACAATGAGATTTTGTAAAGGCTTGCTTAGGGTGCTTTGAGTAGTCTAAATAAATGAATTTTATTGGTGCCTTTTATCAACATGCATACTTTCTGCATCAAACAACTCTAAGACATTGGCCAGATGCGGTTTGGGGGGCCGTTTGCTATTTGCCTCCCCAGCAAGTATTCTACTTTTGCCAGTGGACCCTAATTTTCATACAGAGATCCAACTTCTTTCCCACTTCAGTCGACCTTCCTGGATGAAATTCCACCTCCAGCTCCAAGACCCGGGCCTAAATCAACGGTCACACAGCATTTGCCTGGTGACTGTGACTATTCCAGGTGTGGGCTTGTATCCTAAACTTATCCAATCGGAGTGAATTTTATGGCTTTTTTGGGAAATGTTGGACAAGTCCTCTCATTAATTTGTTTTCTGCTGGAATGGGATATAGAAAGATATAGTCTGGATTTGTGCTGACAGCTATGTCTGACTACGAGAGGAGAGCCAATTTAAGAATAGAGACATCCTGAGGAAGCAGAACTGAGGGGGTAGAGAGAAACCAATTCCTTTTGATGGTTTTTGAAGCGCTGAATCTAGCCATGCCTGAGCGTGTTTAGCCATGTAAACTAATAAAATCTTTTATTGAGGCACATTAGGTAGAGTTTTCTGTGTTTTGAAACCCAGAGTCCTGATAAAATGATCTTCCCTACTGAAACTATACTATTTTTAGCCCAATATATCAATTTGAGTAATCAATGCCTAGTAACGGGGGGGGGGGGGATTTTCTTACATTGCCCCCCCCAAGGGTATTAGGCAATCTTAAGCACTCTGTACCACTTTTAACCCTCTAATACGGAAACTCCCAGCTTCTATGCCAGGCAAAGCTTTGTAGATCTACTGGATTCATGAGTTTTGTTTGGCTTACCAGATGGATACAGACCATGTGCAGACTTATCACCTTCCAAAAGGATTTGAAGCTTCCGCTTGCTCTAGGTGTCACTAACTGGATAACCTTTTGCAATTTCCTTAACCTCTCTGTGCCCTAATTTCCTATTCTATATAAGGTTATTATGAATATTTTTTAAAAACTTAAAGGAGTGTCTGACATATAATAAGTGTTATAGAAGTACTTGTTAAACAACCACAAAAAAATTAATAAATGGCAAAAAGCATCACAGACATTTGAAAGATATATAAAAAGGGTCTGTTAGAATACACATGGTCCTAAACCATATAACGCATGATGGAAACAACAGCACAGATATCTTTGGATGAGAAACGATATTTAACTCTATATTCAGAATCAGTTATTCTTGTCAAATTCTCAATCCTGTATCATCGATTCTTCTTTTAGGCGTTGGGACCATTGTAGAAGTGGCTTGCTTGGAGGCTACATATGGATGAACTAAACATAACAGTCTATCCCCTTTCCAACCAAGGATGCATTTCTACTTCTTTTTCTTTACCTAATCCCTCAAATGACATGGGTCTCAATTTCAGAGATGTGCTTTTGTTTTGTTTCGGCAACCTAGAAAGGACTAGGTTAGAGGTGCTCAAATTTCTTCTACTGTCTCCCACACTCCCTACTCTCCCTCTAGCCCACCACAAACCCCAATTCAGGTCGTAATTAAAAACTGACTCTATGCTTAGCACAATGCCATCAGCTGTGAGAGACTCAAAGAAATGGAAGACAAGGTCTTAAGACTTCAAAATCTTAAAATATGGTCGAAGACATGAGCAGGAAACAAAGAAAACAATGCAAGTGTATATCTGATTTGGTTTTAAACTCTCACAAGCCATCAAGGTCGCTTGTCAGGCCTTGCCCAGTTCCCAGGCACTGCAGCTCTTGGCCCTCTTCCTGCTGGATTCCCTCGCCCTCACATATTTAGGCTTATGCTACTCAACACCGACCACGGAGTGGAGAGGTTTAAGGAGGTCCATCCTAACACCATAGTTCGGTCCACACCACGGCTGGCTGTGTAATTTGTGGAGACCAGAGTGAAAGGAGGATGTGGAACCTCTGGTTTAAAAAGCAGGAGGGGAGCCTGGGTGACTCTGGCTGAGCCACCAGCTCTTGATTTAGGCTCAGGTCACGATCCCACAAACTGTGAGACTGCATCTGTGCTGACAGTACGGAACCTGCGTGGGATTCTCTCTCTCTCCTTCTCTCTCTGCCCCTCCCCCCATCAAAATAAATACATACATTTTTTTTAATGTTTATTTACTTTTGAGAGAGAAAGAGAGCGTGGGAAGGGGAGGGACAAACAGAGAGGGAGATGCAGAATCTGAAGCAGGCTCCAGGCTCTGAGCTGTCAGCACAGAGCCCGACCTGGGGCTCAAACTCATGGACTGTGACATCATGACCTGAGCTGAAGTCAGATGCTTAACTGACTGAGCCACCCAGGTGCCCCATAAAATGAACTTTAAAAAAAAATAAATAAAAAGTAGGAAAGAAGGGAGGTGGGGGCGGGGAATGGGAGAAATAGGCGATGGGGATTAAGGAGTGCACTTCTCATGATGAGCACCAGATATTGTACGGAAGTATTGAATCCCTATATCGTACACCTAACACTATTATTACACTGTATGTTAACTAACTAGAAATAAAACAAAAACTTAAAAAGTGGAAGGAAGTGCCATTAAAGGCATTAAAATATAACACATTTTGTTTCTTATATAGTTTCTCTTAACCTGTCACAGTGGTTTTTTCCTCAAATTTTTTTTTATTTTGACAAATTAAACCTACAGAAAACCTAAAAGAAAGTATGATGGAAACCTGATGTACCCTCATATTAGCTTCCTGAGGGTGCTACAACAAATTACCACAAATGTGGTGGCTTAAAACAACAGAAACCTAATCTCTCACAGTTCTGGAGGCCAAAAACCTGAAATCAAGGTGTTGACAAGAGCCAAGCACTTCTTCTTCTTCTTTTTTTTTTTTTACTTATTTACCAAATTTTATTTTATTTTATTTTATTTTATTTTATTTTATTTTATTTATTTTTCAATATGTGAAGTTTATTGTCAAATTGGTTTCCATACAACACCCAGGGCTCATCCCAACAGGTGCCCTCCTCAATACCCATCACCCACCCTCCCCTCCTTCCCACCCCCCATCAACCCTCAGTTTGTTCTCAGTTTTTAACAGTCTCTTATGCTTTGGCTCTCTTCCACTTTAACGTTTTTTTTTTTTTTCTTCCCCTCCCCCATGGGTTTCTGTTAAGTTTCTCAGGATCCACATAAGAGTGAAACCATATGGTATCTGTCTTTCTCTGTATGGCTTATTTCACTTAGCATCACACTCTCCAGTTCCATCCACGTTGCTACAAAGGGCCATATTTCATTTTTTCTCATTGCCACGTAGTATTCCATTGTGTACATAGACCACAATTCCTTTACCCATTCATCAGTTGATGGACATTTAGGCTCTTTCCATAATTTGGCTATTGTTGAGAGTGCTGCTATCAACATTGGGGTACAAGTGTCCCTATGCATCAGTACTCCTGTATCCCTTGGGTAAATTCCCAGCAGTGCTATTGCTGGGTCATAGGGTAGGTCTATTTTTAATTTTGTGAGGAACCTCCACACTGTTTTCCAGAGTGGCTGCACCAATTTGCATTCCCACCAACAGTGCAAGAGGGTTCCCATTTTTCCACATCCTCTCCAGCATCTTTAGTCTCCTGATTTGTTCATTTAAGAGCCAAGCACTTCTATGGAAGAATCTTTCTTTGCTGCTTTTGGATTCTGGTAGCTCCTGGTGATCCTTGTCTTGAAGTAACTCCAATCCCTGCCTCTGCACCATTTAAACAACACATTTTAATAGATTTGCCAATTTTAAACATTTTGCCAGCTTTGCTTTCTCTTTCTCTCTCTCTCCCTCTCTCTCTCTCATCCCTCCTCCCCTCCCTCCCTCTCTATGTGTGTGAAAGTTGTAAATATCATGGCACTTCAGCTCTAAATACTTTAGCAGGCATCCCCTAAGAATAAAAATTTATTCTACATGACATTTAGGAAATTTAACATTAATTCAATAGTACCATCTACCGTCTAGTCCATAACTATTTCATTTCTCCTAAAATTGTCTTTTACGGCTTTATTTATGATTCAGGATTGAGTTAAGGTCCTCCATTTACATTTGCATTGTGAAGTCTCTTTAGTTTCTTTCAATCTTGAATAGCCGCTGGCTATTTTTGTTGCTAGCTTGTTTTCCTGACATTAATAGTGTCAAACAGTCCAGTCAGTTCTATCGTGTAGAGTATCCCACATGGAGGAATTGACTTGTAGTTTCCCTGATTATATTCAGATTTACTATTTTGAAAAAAAACCACTGCATAAGTAATGCTGTGAACTTCCCACCGTATCACGTAGGCCTACAATGTTGGTTTGTCCCTATAATGGTGATGCTGTGTTTGATCCCATGGTTACATGGGTGGTCCACCAGCTCTCCACATCGTAAATAATACCTTTGTTTCCTTTACAGTTAAAATTAATTGCATGGTGTTATCCTGAGACCTTTGGACTATCAGCTCCCAAACACTTTTACCCGATGGTTTTAGCTCCCAATGATCATCTATGTTTGTGCTTGTTAATACACCAGGGGATGTAACATGGTGACTTATTCTACCTTACCTTCTACACTTATTAGCTAGCATTTCTATAAAGGGGACCTTCCATTCCTGCCTACTCTTCCCTCCCCCTGTTTCCCTGTTCACTATGGACTCAAAAATTGTGGGTTTTTCTCTTTGTTTTTGTTTGTTTTCCCATCCAGTGTGATATGAGCATTCTTCCTAATTGGTGTTCCAAGATTTTTTCTTTTATCATTTCCTTTCTTTTTCAAGAACCTCTTCATCCATCTTTTGAGGGAGGTGTGCTGGCGACAAATGTTCTTAGTTTGCCTTCATCTAAGAATTTTTTTTGATTCCTGAAGGATATTTTTCCTGGGTGTGGAACTTGTGGTTGATCTTTTCTTTCAGCACTTTAACAATCTTGTGCCACTTCCTTCTGGCCTCCATGGTTTCTGATGAGAAATCTGCTGAAATCTGAACTGTAGTGTTTTTTTTTTTGTTTGTTTTGTTTTGTTTTTTCCCCACTCTAGGCCAGGTTTTATTTCTCCCTTTTAGTTGTCAATATTTTCTTTTATCTTTATTTTTTAAGCGTATTCATTCTGAGAGGGAGAGAGATCAGGGGAGGGGCAGAGGGAGGGAGAAAGAGAATCCCAAGCAGGCTCCACACTCAGCATGGAGCCTGATGTAGAGCTTGATCCCAGGACAACTGTGTTCAGTTGTCTTGGCATGAACCTCTTTAGATTTACTACTAGTAGTATGTCAATCCTTTATTCTGAACCCAGTAACCTCTATATAAATGGAACCCTCCCTGGGAAGAGCCTACAATAAGCTTTGTCATTAATTGAAGACTGAGTGTAAAAAAATGTATCACCCACTGTGGAATTGGTGTGGTAGCCAGGCAAAGGGCACAGAAAGAAGAAACAGGATCTAGGGAAAGTAAACTTCCCCATCTGAGGATTTTGTTATTGGCTTTGAGTACTCAGAGACCTGACCTTTACTCTTGGGCTGATTGCTATGGAACAGACAAGGGTTTCTAGGCGGACCCACAGTGATCTCTCCCTGGCTGAGGTGTCTAGCCCATTTAGTCTCCTGAGGACAGTGTTAAGAAAATCAATGGAAGTGGCCAAGTCCAGACATGCTGGCCTGGCAGCTTCTGTCCAGTATCATTTTATTAATACAAACAATTACATTTCCAAATCACAGGGCATTATTCCCAGGCTAACATAGCAGTCCCTGAGCCCAATTCAGTGTTGAAGATGGAAAAATGGTTGCCAGCCTTTGAATGCCTTTTCTATATATTTTTTCCCATCGAGCACTGAGGGCTTGGCCTTTTATATGTTCTCGAGATTTGCATCTAAGCACTATCTTAGTAATTTGGACTTGTTGAGACAAGTGTTTTGGAAATACCACCTCAGCGGCCGTTCTTTTCCCCAGGAAAAATTAATGCACTATGTATTTGTCACAGGTGGGAATTTTAATAAAGGTACTGTTCATTTGGAGAATGTGGACAAATTAATTTTTGATGGCCCCAAGGCTGGTAGAATTACCACATATGTCAGTGCCTATTTTTGATATATGGCCTTGATTAACACCCAGATGCCTAGGGATGCAGGCATTGGAAAGTGAGAGGTAAAGTGGAGCCTGATATCTGCATCTTTGTCATGAGCTTTATTTGGGGTGACCAGATACAATTCAGGCAATTAATGCATACTGAGATCCCACTATGTGCCGGGCATGACAGGGAGGCAGAAATGGCTAAGACAAGGCCTCTGCCTTTAAGGGGCTTATAACATGGCAGAGTAGATGAGACCTCTGGTGGTGATGATAGGTATAATGAAGAAGGTCAGAGTGGCCTTTAACTGAGTGCTTACTGTTTACCCAGGACTTTCTAGGCATTATCTCATTTACTCCAAGAACCCTATAAGGTATGGACTACTATGCCCATTTAGCAGAATCAGAAACAGATTTAAAGCCAGTAAGTAGTGAGACCAGGGTCACACAACCAAGATTCCCACCTGGATTTGCCTGACTCCACCACAGCCTCAATTGTTTTTAAATGTTAATTTATTTTTTGAGAGAGAGAGGGGGAGAGAGAGAAAGAATGGGGGAGGGGCAGAGAGAGAGGGACAGAAGATCTGAAGTGGGCTCTAGGCTGACAGCAGCAAGACTGGTGTGGGGCTCGAACCCACGAACTGTAAGATCATGACCTGAGCCGAAGTCAGACACTCAACCGACTGAGCCACCCAGGCACCTCCCCAGCCTCAGTTTTTAACCACTGTGACGTAAATAATTAAACTACAACATGACCTATAAGAGAAATCTTGAAGAGATCTCCAAAAGTCAAACAATTCAAGTGTTTCTCCAACTGGAGGAACTTGGGAGAGTTGGAAACCAATTAGAGATCGTAAAAGCAGATGGCAGTGATGAGAATTGATGCAGGGAGCAAGGCAAGGTAGCTTTCGTAGCTTTCTGTCTCCAGTGCTCTCTCTAGGTCAACTTCTCCCAACCGACAAGGAGACTGAAAGTCACGTGTGTCAAAATACTGGCTGATGTCAGCACTACTGTAAAAATAAACTTGAGATTTGAATTTGGAGGACAGGGCCTTCCACCTCATTTCTATCCACTCTTTGGACAACCAGTAAGCAACGATGGGCAAAACATTGTGTTAGTCATGTTCGTAAAAGGCAAAGATAAATAAGACATGGTCCCTATACTCAGATTATTTTCTAGGACAGGGGTCAACAAACTTTCTGTAATGATTCAGATAGTGAATGATTTAGACTTTGAGGGCCAGATAGTATCTGTTACAACTACTCAACTCTGCCGCTGTAGTGTGAAATTAGTCACAGAAAACACATAAACAAATGGGCCAATAGAATTTTATTTACAAAACTGGGCAGTGGGCGAGAGTTGGTGTGTGGGCGGGAGTTTTCTGAGTCTTCTTCTAAGGCATGGTTCTTAACCTGGGCTGCACATTAGAACCACCTGTAGAGCTTTAGCAAATGCTGCTGTCTGGATCTCACTCCTAGAGATGCTCATTTAACTGGTCATTTAACTGGTAGAGATGCTCATTTAACTGGTAGGGCTTGAATCAGGACGCTTAAAGATCCCAGATGATTTTAATGTGCTGATAATATTAAGAACCTCTGCTTAAAGGACAACTTGTTATTAGCACTAGTACAAAACATGGGCCAGAATGAAGGTGTGAATAGGTACCATGGGAATGTAGAGAAAAGAAACAACTAGTTTCAACTGAGGTCATTAGGTTAGTTTTCCTGGAGGAGATGGCACGAGTTAGCACAGGGGGGGAAAGGGCAGTTCAGGCAACATCAGCACATTACTGCTATCACTACCCATACTTACATGCAAAGTTCTTGTCTAGATGCTTTAAATGCCTTAAGGCACCAAATGGTCAAAACAGCCCTCTGAGGCAGGTATTATTGTCATTTAAAAAAATATTTTTCAGGGCGCCTGGGTGGCTCAGTCGGTTAAGCGTCCAACTTCAGCTCAGGGCATGATCTCCCGGTTCATGGGTTCGAGCCCCGTGTTGGGCTCTGTGCTGACAGCTCAGAGCCTGGAGCCTACTTCCGATTCTGTCTCTCTCTCTCTCTCTCTCTCTCTCCCTGCCCCTCCCCATTCATGCTGTGTTTCTCTCTGTCTCAAAAATAAATAAACATAAAAAATATTTTTCTAAATTTTATTTATTATTTATAATTTTGATAGAAACAGAGTGCGAGTAGGGGGAGGGGCAGAGAGAGAGGGAGAGAGGGAGAATCTCAAGCAGGCTCAGTGCACAGAGCCCGATGCGGGGCTTGAGCTCACAAAATCGTGAGATCACGACCTGAGTTGAAATCAAGAGACGCTTAAGCAACTGAGCCACCCAGGTGCCCCTATTGTCATTTTTTTTTTTAATTAGAGGAAACTAAGACTCAAAAACACTAAGAAATTTGCCTTTGGTCACACATTTAGGTAAATGGCTGAGTGGCCAAAATGCCAGTGTATACTTACAAATGTGATAAAATGAGATGTGAATAAACTCAGAATAGGAACAATAAACAGGAACAGGAACAATAAACACAGAAGACAGGATAACTGTTACCTCTGGTACCAACAAAAGGGACAAAGGGATACGGTAGACAAGGAGCACATAAGAAGATGTAAGTTTGTTGGTGATGTCTTAGTTTTTTTCATCGGGCAGTAGGTTCACGGGTGTTCATCATATTGTTGTTGTAAATACATAAATAAACAAGCAAACAAACACATAAATAAATCCATGTATAGGCCAATGATGGCAATATATCATGATATATAGCAATATATAATTTAATATATATCTGATATGATATATTGTTATATATCATGATATATTTATATCATGTATATAAATATGTAAATAATCCAACTGTGTGTACCAAGTATAAAAAATGAAGAAGAGAGAGAGGAGGTGGAGAGGGATAGGGAGAGAGACAGAGGTAAGGTTGGAGAATTGGGAAGATTTAGGAGTAATAGTCACTTAACTTACAAAACTCCCCACTCACCTTTGGCCTCCAACAACTCTTCACTAACGCTACCCACATATACAGTCACCCCAAGAGGTGGATTATCGAGCTCAGCCAGGCTTCATGTTCCTGAGATGCCCTTGTGCCTTGAGGGATTGGCATTAACTCTGGGAGGCTAAGGAAGGAGTGGGTCTCTCAGGCTTGCCGAATTGGCGTGTACTTCCTCCTCACTGCCAGCATTCACAAGAGGAGGCCCGGGAGGAGTGGCTAACAACATGGCTCCCGGCGGTATCCCAGCGCTACCTTTCCTCTTCTTTTCTTCACGCTCTTGCTTTGCCCTAAATGATCACAGTTACCTGATTCCCTTGGAGAAACAAGGGAGACTTTGAGATGGATGGCAATTTGACCCAGTACCCCTTACCTACCTGTTAGCTTTCCTCACAGTTCCCTTCTTTCCTTCACCATTGTTCTGAGAGCAGAGCCCAAATCTAGGATCCTGAAGCAAAAACTGTGAAAAAGCAGTGGCCAGGGACAGTTATGTCTCTTATTTCTTCATTTGATCCAGTGTTCATAAAAGACACCAAATGAAATAAAGCTGCAGCAACCTTGTGATGAGGCCTCTCAGATATCTGAAAACACTCTGGAAATGGTCCCGGGTGAGTCAGCAGAGCCTTACAGAAGGTTCACAGTCTAATGTGCTTACCCTAGGGCTTGCCACAGCAGGGTTCGCCTTTCTCCTTCAGCACTATCTGGCCTTGCCTGAGCTGTTTCAGGTACAAGCCCTGCTCCCACACCCCCTTTCCCCGCCCCCCGCCCCTGCTCAGTTGCTCCGGAGTTTTCACCCCCCTACTGCTACTTCTCAGTCTGTTTCCTTCTCACAACTCTATGTTTTTCCCTTGTGTTTGTGTCCTGAAGTTTTTCCTTTTCTGGTTTGTCTTCCTTTCTTTTCTTTTTTATTTCTGTTCTCATCCCCTGTAGCATCCCCCACTCCTTTCTATTTCAGATTTCCTATCCCCTGGCATCTCTCTGTCTCTTCTTTTCCCTTCCCCTTCCCTCCTCTTCCTTTTCCTCCTCTCTCTTCTCGGCCTCTCTCGCAGCATTATTTTTAGCAGCAAAGCATCTCCATCCTCCATATTTCCATTCCTCTTCCCAATTTCTCTTATTCAAAATTAAAATGGGGGGAACCCCATCCCCTAGACTAATATGAATTCGGAGAATTGGAACACTCAGCCTAGGAGCTCCCTCTACTGGAATCCTTAGAGGGTTATATTTTAACAACAGGCGCAATAAGCATGTATGTAGGTGTACGCGTTGGGGCCATATTGTGGGTGGAGAGTGCTGGACTGGTAGAGCTCCCTGTGTTTGCTTCATCACCAGCCACAAAATGCTGCACCTGCAGCCCATTCCAAGGCCAAATATGGCCATTGAACAGATGTTCCTGGGGGTAGAGATAGCCAGTAAGCCAAAGCAAAGGGCAAGTTAATTCCCCAAGGAAGCAGAGCAGAGCAGATCGTCTTTATGGAGAGGTTGGGGCAGGTTAGTCAGCTCAGCAAAGGAAAGCAGCTGGTGGAAAGGTAGTACAGGCAGGCTCCCTTTGTCTGCTTAGCAAGTAAGGGCCAGGCCTGAAACTGGCTTGGATTTCTAAATGGAGTTTCTTTGGGCTTATAGCCATAACTCTTCCATTTAAGGAATCCGTGGCCATGTGTCCTAGTACACACAGATGCCAGGGGGTGACCAGAAGAACAAGAAGCCAAGCAGTCATGGAAGCAGAGAATCATTGAAGTGCCTTTAGGCACCTCACTTGCCTCATCATCGTCCCAGCCTGCGTGGATGGATCAGTTTGTACAGAACTGCAGGAAAGGCCTAGAAATGAATTTCATACCTAAATTTGTGTATTTCAATGGCGGCGGCTGCAATTTTCATCTAATTGAATACTGAGCACACAAAATTAGCAAACTATTAGTCTTAAAGGTTAATGGCTATAACACATAAGCCAACCTCATAGGGACTTAACATAGTAAAAGGTTTATTTCTCACTTACTCCATGATCCAATGAAGTCTTTGGCAAGCCGCCTCCTGCAAGGTACTTCTGGGTCCCGGTCTCCTCCCGTCTTCTTCTAGGGCCTTGATGCTTTCTACTAGAGCCTCTGCATCCAACCAGCATCCAAGGGGAAAGGAATAGGAGGAGGACCAGTCCAGTTTTACTGGACACCAAACGAGAGAACACAGATGGCAGTTGGTAGTAAAAAATTCACCTGTCACAGAGATATAACACAGAAGCCTGCACCTGTGTGTACGGGTGTGTATCCTGCAAGCAACGGGTTCACAATGACACAGCATGCAAGTATATTAATTCATTGACAGAACTGGGGTTTGAACTCAGCTCCACCTGATCCTAAATAATACTACTACCACTACCATCTAATATTTGCTAAGAACTTCCCGTGTTCCAGACGTTATCCTAAGTACTTGCATATGCATTAAGTCATTATCCTCACAAAACCCCAGTGAAGATAGATGCTACTGCGACCTTCAGTTCATAAATGAAGGAACCAAGACCCAGACAAGCACAAAACTTGTCGAAGGTCACACAGCTGGTAAGTGATGAAACGGGGACGGGGACGAGAACTCATGCTCTTACGGATATTTTGTATAGTCACTAGTCTATGTGCATCTGTGGATATCCGAGAAGTAAGATAGTTCTGGCCCTAGAAGGAATTAATTGGTTTCTAGTTTGAGAAGCTAGGAATTCACAAATGCTATATTTAAATAAAAATATGGGGGCGCCTGGGTGGCTCAGTTGGTCGAGCGTCCGACTTCGTCTAAGGTCATGATCTCGCGGTCTGTGAGTTCAAGCCCGGCGTCGGGCTCTGTGCTGACAGCTCAGAGCCTGGAACCTGCTTACGATTCTGTGTCTCCCTCTCTCTCTATGCCCCACCCCCGCTCATGCTCTGTCTCTCTCTCTCTCTCTGACAAAAATAAATAAACATTTTAAATAAGTAAGTAAGTAAGTAAATAAATAAATAAATAAAAGATACATTATGCTTAGGGATAAGAATGCATGGAATTTTATTAATACTACAAGAGGAGGATTCATGGAATTGGTAGACTAGAGTAGTATTTAGAAGGTGGTAGGTATTGATAATCATAGTATTAATATTTCTCTAGATTGTGGCTTATAGATTTACCTCCTAAAAATGATGTTCTGGAATGTCCCACGGTGGGGGGGGGGGACAGTGGCAACTGTCTCAAAGGTGAAAGGGTGCAGAAAGTTATACAACTTCCTGACAAGTAAGACAGGAAAAATTTCCCTTAATAAAATGTCCTAACTCTTAGATAAATACCCCAAAGAATTGAAAAAAGGTATTCAAACAAAAACATGTACACCTGTTCATAGCAACACTATTCACAGTATCCCAAAAGGTGAAAACAACTCAATGTCCATCAAATGATGGATGGACAAACAAAATGGGTGTTATATCCATACAATGGAATATTATTTAACCACAAAAGAAATGCAGTTCTGACACATGCTACAACATGGATGAACGTTGAAGACATTATGCCAAGTGAAAGAAGCCAGACTCTCCAAAAGCCACATATTACAGGATTCCATTTATATGAAATACCCTGAATAGATAAATCCATACAGACAGAAAGCTGATTAGTGGTTGCCAGCGGCTAGAGTGAGGGGAAAATAAAGACTGGCTGCTTAATGGGTACGGGGTTTCTTTTTGGAATGATGAGAATGTTCTGGAAAGAGTGGTGATGGTTGTACTACACTGCCAATGTACAAAATGTCACTAATGGTAAATTTTATGTTTTAGGTATTTCACTATAATAAAAAAAGTCACAACTCTCATTCATACCTACAAGAAGGGCTTTCAAAGATTTAAAAATACAATCCACATCAATCTTGAGGACGTTATGCTAAGTGAAATAAGCGAGCCACAAAAAGACAAAAACTGTATGATTCTAGTTATCCAAAGTATTTAAACAACTCAAATTAATAGAAACAAAAAGAGCTGTGCTTACTAGGGACTGGGGGAAGGGGGAAATGGGAAGTTTATCTTTAGTGGGCATCAAGTTTTAATTTTTCAGGATGAGAAAGGTCTAGAGATTGGTTGCACAACAATGTGAATATACTTAACACTACTGGACTATACACTTAAAATGGCTGAGATGGTAAATTTTATGTCATGTTTTTTGACCACAATTAAAATAAAATATTTTGAAATACTTTAAAATTAAAAATAGGAGAAAAGGGGCACCTGGGTGGCTCAGTCGATTAAGCGTCCGACTTTGGCTCAGGTCATGATCTCACGGTCCGTGAGTTCGAGCCCCGTGTCAGGCTCTGTGCTGACAGCTTGGAGCCTGGAGCCTGCTTCCGATTCTGTGTCTCCCTGTCTCTCTGTCCCTCCCCTGCTCATGCTCTGTCTCTCTTTCTCTCTCAAAAGTAAATAAACATTAAAACATGTTTTTAAAAATAGAAAAATATATAAATAGAATCATGGGGGGAATCTAGGGATTCTGGCTCTACTAGAGTTTTCTATAAAAAGATACTTATAGAAAACCCTGTGGCCTCATCTCTTAGAAGAAGAGCTACTTGTCTCACCCCATATTATTGATATTACCTGGGACCAGGCAGTGCCCAGAATTTTCTAACATTTTTAATTTATTTTTGAGACAGAGAGAGACAGAGCATGAACGGGGGAGGGGCAGAGAGAGAAGGAGACACAGAATCGGAAGCAGGCTCCAGGCTCTGAGCCATCAGCCCAGAGCCTGACACGGGGCTCGAACTCACGGACCGTGAGATCACGACCTGAGCTGAAGTCAGACGCTTAACCGACTGAGCCACCCAGGTGCCCCCGTGCCCAGAATTTTCTATCCATGTTTATATTTTCCTATAACTAATGGGGAGCCATGGAGGAATTCATGTGTTAACCGCCTACTGGAGCTTTAATGGCTGGAAGGCCTCTTTTATTGCCCTTCCTTCCTCCCTCCTGTTTTCTGTGTTGACTGATTTGCTCAGATGTTCTGCCACTGAACCAACGAGCAAAAACTGGTCACTCTTGTTCCATGTGGTCTATCATGGTAAGAAGTTTAACTGTGAGGAGTGGAGTATGATACTGTTATCTCGTATGACGTGTGGATTTCAATAACAGAGGCAGGTGGAATCATAAATGATTGGATACATCCTTTACAAGAAGGCCCACTAGAGAACTACTAGCCTGCCTGCTGGTCACACTAATTTCTTGAGGTCTGTCCCATATTGTAGAAAATAGAAAGATGAGTATATCGCCCAAGATGAAGTGTCTGGGAAAGCATGTGTGCTGTGGAGTCAAACAGCCCTGATCTCAGCCGCTTACAATCTGTGTGAACTTGGACTTGTCACTTCATCTCCGCAGGACTCAAATTTCCCATCTGTTAGGGACTGTACTTTGCGGAGGTGTTATGAAGATGATATAATACCTATGAAGGGCTCAGCCAGATTCTAGCACATGGAAGGCAGGCAATAAATGCCAGCTCTGTGTGAGAAGCTGGCCTTTACCTGCAAGGAGAGGAACTCAGAGGCAATAATACAACAGATCACTTGAGTCCAGAGAGCCAGGCCAGAGTAGTTTCCTTCTACTGTAAAATATGTGACATCCACATTTACCACCCAGCCTGAGTAGAAGAACTCCATGTGCCTTCTTTTGCATAAACACAAGTTCTTGCTTATCCACTGAATTCAAAGCTATATGTATTGTCCTCTCAATACTCTCGTACTCAGGCTTTCCATTTCTTCTTCTAAACCTTCTCTCAACGCTGCCAATATCAAGATTTTCTCTCACACCTGTATGTGCCATGTTTACTCCATCCTTTCTTGTTTTCCCAATGGGTCATACAGTCAAAAGTTAGTGCAACATCTCCTTGGGTACTATCTTTCCCAACAGGTGAACCCCCTGCATCGTCACTCTCTCCAAGGCATTGATTAATGCAGGATGTCCCTTCTTTGCTTCAACGGATTTAGGCTTGCATCTGTGTGCTTTTTCCACATTTTTTTCACCATGCAAGCGGTTATGCTATGCAGAAACAACATTACCGTTTGTCTAGATGGTAGATGCCTCAAGGGCAGGAATCATGACGGATGGTTTGTCTTTTCAACAGGTGAAACAGATCCCGATATACACAGAGAATCACCTGTGGAAAAACATCTCTGAGAGGCAGGCAGGGGATGTGCAGGTATTTTCAATGCAGACGTGGATGAGACAAGAATGGCCCATGAATGCTCAATGGCCTAAATCTTAAATCCTCATGCCTTTCACTGCCATCGCTTTGCAGACAAAATATAATCCTACTGGCAGTGGATTGAGGACTGGGAGGGAAGTTTAGCCTGTGCAGTGGTCCTCCTCCTGGGTTGAATTCAGATGCAATTAGGTAACAATCTCAATCAGTGGTCAAAGCCGGAGAAGGAATTTCTCCACATTTGGGAAGCACTTTCGTGCCCTTGGGCAAGTTCCTTAGTCTTTTAACTTCCTCCTCTGTCCGATGGGGCTGATAATAAGAGTATCTACTTTACAAGATTTGTTGTGAGGCTTAAATGACCTGTAAATCAATTAGTCCAGGGCCTGGCACATATTACCCACTTAACAAGTGTTGATGCTGCTGCTGCCGCTGCTGACGATGATGATGATGATATTAAGATGACTTACTTTGGAGGCGCCTGAGTGGCTCAGTCGGTTAAGCATCCGACTCTTGGTTTCAGCTCAGGTCACTCTCTCAGTGTTCGTGGGTTCGAGCTCCGCATCGTGCAGAGCTTGCTTGGGCTTCCCTCTCTCTCCCTCTCTGTCTCCCCCTCTCCTGCTTGTTCTCTCTCTCTCTCTCTCTCTCTCTCTCTCTTTCTCAAAATAAATAAGTAAATAACCTTTAAATAAAACATGACTTGCTTTGAAGAAGATCTTTCTCAGTCTTTTCTACTGAAAATTCCCAATCAGTCCATCATTTCAGCCAGACTACCATTCTGCCAGGCGGATGAGTACATGTTAATCTTAGACTAATTTTTGGAGTGCACGCGTAGAATAAACTATCTCCCAGCGTGCCTTCGGAGGGATTATTGTCAAGAGGCATTGTGAAATGTGTATCTGATAGGATAGTCGAAACCAATAGCTTCAATAACTCCCAGATACCCCTGCTGCTTGCAGTGATATGGAGCATTGCCTTTCCAGTCTAAGATTGCAAGGCACCGTTCAGGGCAGTGGGCAAACTGACCCAAGCATGTAAGGTCATGCTCCCTTAAGCACTCACTAGATTTCTTTCTGGAAAGAACTGAGCGTAATTCAAGCTCTTTTGCCATTTCGGGTAAGATTGAGTTTCCAATAATTCAGTTTAAGGTAGCAGCTCAATGAAGCATGGTCTCAGTCCTTGAGAAATATTCTCTTAGAGGGAAAGTATTCTCTGTCACCTTGGTTTTCTATCTGGTACTGTCTCTACTGTTCATCACTATTTTGTACAAACAGGCTTTTAAAAAATTTTAGTGTTTATTCTCGAGAGACACAGAGAAACAGGAAGTGAGTGGGGGGGTGATGGTGCGCGAAGAGAGAGGGAGACACAGAATTCAAACAGGCTCCAGGCTCTGAGCTATCAGCACAGAGCCTGATGCGGGGCTCGAACCCATGAACTGTGAGATCATGACCTGAGCTGAAGTCATATGTTTAACCGACTGAGCCACCCAGGTGCCCCATAGAACAGGGTTTTTTTTTTTTTTTTTAATTATATACATAGGCAATAGGAAAAAGCCAAAACTTAAAATCCACAAGCCAATCTCCCTAACACAAGCACTACCACTATTTTGCTCTGTGTTCTCCCTGCAGCTTGCTTTTGCTCTGCGGTAGATTGTTTGCAGGTTGCAACCATACTGAATCAGGGTGATGTGATAGGAGGTCAACGGGCCGGGAGGTCAGATAACCTGGGTCTATGTCTTGATTTGTCATTCATGAGCTATATCAATTTTTGGCCCACTTTCTTAATCTCTCTTGGCTTCCCTTTCCTCATCCACACAACGAAAGTGAATAATATCTACTTCATAGGGCTGTTGTAATGTTTATGGATGATAATATGTAGAAAGAGGCTCAGCACATAAAAGGAACTTATCCTATGTTAAAAAGAAAACCACAGGCCACAAATGGTGTCATTTAGCTTAAGGCCCTAAGCCAGTACATCAAGACTTAATACCTAATTGCAGTTTCAGCCGCCCAGAATGTAACCTTTAACCAGTTACCATGACATTTTCTGGTCAGCACTAGGAATTTTACTGACAGACTCCTTCCATTCCCCTTAGGAAGGTAACCTTGATTAAAACAATGGATTCTTTACTAATAATTTCCTTTTGTCTATTCCCTCTCTACATTTAAATGTTTTCCTTTTCTGTAGCTCTTTGGAGCTCCCCTCTACTTGCTAGATGGAATGCTGCCTGATACACGAAACAATTCATTTTTTTAACGTTTATTGATTTTTGAGAGAGAGAGAGAGACAGAGCATGAGCAGGGGAGGGGCAGAGAGAGAGGGAGACACAGAATCGGAAGCGGGCTCCAGGCTCCGAGCTGTCAGCACAGAGCCCGATGCAGGGCTCAAACTCACGAACCATGACATCATGACCTGAGCTGAGGTCAGATGTTTAACCAACTGACCCACCCAGGTGCCTCTTTTTTAAAAACTTTTTGATGTTTTAATTTTTTAACGGATACATGAATCAATTAAGAAAGCCAGCTAGATCTTTAAAATTTACTTGGTTGAATTTTTGTTATTTAACACTACAATCTTCATGTTTTATCATGTATCTAGTAATTTTTATACAAGGACCTACTGGAGTGCTATGTGCTTTTGTTGTTGTTGATTTGCTCCTTCTCTCACATACCAGCATGTTCTATATCTTGTCACCTTGCAATCTGTTTTAATATCTGGTCGAGCTGGTTTCTTCTCACTCTTCTTCCCTTCCCCACCATTGCATTATTGCCTATTTATTCTTGTAAATTAATAATCAACCAATAAGATGGTTCAACAACCTAAATGAATATTTTAGGCTAGTAATTTAACATTTAGAAACCTTTAATAAATGTAAAGTTCTTTACGTTTCTCTTTTAATTTGTGTGAGATTTGCGGTCAAATGGCAAAGTATTCGGCGTCAGCTCAGAATCTTTTCCAGTGTTCTGCACCTTTAAGCTGAGTCTCAGCTCTGGCCGTCCAGCTAAAATCCTGGCCTAGTTCATGGTAGTGGCTGAGCAGGAATATCCGGCTGTTACAGGACATAATCACCCGCCAAGAGTGGCATCCCTATGCTACTACTTACTAACAATTTGATTTTGAACAGTTGTCGCATCTGTAAACTCAGGATAGTAATCCCTCACTCATGAGTTGCCATGAGGGTTAAATGAGATAATTCAGGTAAAGCTCGTGGCACCTACTAAGCGTGCGATAAAAAGATAGCTGATTAAAGACAATGTGTTTTTGTATGTAACTCAGACAGGTAAGGTAACTGAGCCATAGTCACGCAGCTAGCAAAAACAGATCCGGAACCCAAACCTAGATTTGTCTGACGCCACAGCCCGTGTTCTTCTTATGCATTACACCGTCTCAGTATGACAGGCAAACAATCCATTACATTGCAAAATAAAACTGCCTACTAGGGGCTCAATTAAAAGGTGGCCGATTATAACCAATGTGATAGTATTTAGGATGGAATGTTCCACACTGTCCAAGTCTAAATCCACGGGTTGTCATTCACCATCTGTGTGACCTTAGGCAAGGTCCCTGACTACTCTTTGCCTCAATTTCCTCATCTTTAAAACTGGGACAAAACTGGGCCGCACTCGATAGAGTTGTTGAGAAGATTAAAGAAGTTAATGCTTTTGAGTACTTAGAAAACATCTGCCCCATATTCAGTGCTCAATAAGCATAGGTCTGATTGTTATTACTAATATTATTTCTTTCTTTATTCTGACTTTCCAGAGAACCTTTTATGTACCAGATTACATGTAGTTTTTTTTTTTTACATAATTATGAAGTGTTTTCTACTAAACTGTTAAGTGTGTACCATGCCTTCTCAATTAGATTGAAAACTCCTGGGGGCAGAGGCCGTTTCTTGGGCCTTGACCTTCTCATAACATCTAACACAGTGCTGAGCACTGCGTACTTGCTGGACAAATTCTCAGTGCAAAGGACCATCAGAAGGAATCTTTGGTGTCTTTTAAAATAACGTAGTGTGGCAGCGCCTGGGTGGCTCAGTCGGTTGAGCGTCCGACTTCGGCTCAGGTCGTGATCTCACAGTCTGTGAGTTTGAGCCCCGCGTCGGGCTCTGTGCCGACAGCTCAGAGCCTGGAGCCTGTTTCGGATTCTATGTCTCCCTCTCTCTCTGACCCTCCCCCATTCATGCTCTGTCTCTCTCGGTCTCAAAAAAGTAAATAAAGGTTAAAAAAATTTTTTTAAATAATAAAATAAAATAAAATAACGTAGTGTCCTCACCAACTCCCATTGCTCTACAGAGAGCCACATTAAAGCTTTCAGCCCTGACAACTAATGACCAAATCCCTAGGCACTCTGTGGTTTGTTTCACAGGCTGTGCTTCACGATTCTCCAGGATGCAGGGCACAGAAGCAGAGAGAATGTAATTGAGAATTCAATCTGCGCACAAAACCTGCAGGGACAGACTCCAACGGTCCTTAACCCAGTACCTGGTACTGGTTCCCTGCCATGTAATTTCAGAAGAGGTCTAAAAAATGATGGAAACACCTCAGGATTTAGGTATACAGGGTAGGGAAGAGTGGAGTTTGTGGGGAGTGGGTAATAGAGAATGGCCTATTTTGGGAAAATAACCTGCAGGGTTTCCTTTTTACAAAGTTTGAGTGGAGGTTTGCAAAATGGTGGAGGCTGCTGCTTCCCAGCAAGCAGAAATTGTGCCATCATCTAAATTCAGGCTCTGGAACTGGGCAGCCTGTGTGTGAATCCTGGCTCTTCCCCTTGATAGTTATGTGACCTTTCCTTTGGAAACAAGAAGCCAAGAATCGGAAAGCAGATGCTGAAGTTAGGAACATAGAGGGTTTTGGCTCAATAGCCCCGACTGCTATGGCCAATGGCTATCTGAGATATGGCAATGTCACCTGCTGTTCTCACTGGAAGCTGCTGGGGAGCCAAGACCTTGAGAAAGCCAAAACAAGTGAGTTCCCCATCACACTTTGTAGCTATGTAGAATGCAGCATTGCCTAATTAAGAAGATTGCCTATAGCTATCAGCATAACAGCAAACCCTGAAGCCTCAGCCAAAAGCAATTTTATCCCTTAGGCCCATCCATGGCCAATACATCTCAGATCAAGCCTCACTTCTTCTCCAGGATCATTCACTGCCACTGTTCTCCAGAGCCTTTTGCTTTCTCACTTACCTATTAATGTTGCACTATATATAATAGTGCTTTTGAAAATTTTGTGGGGGGTGCACACAAAGGAGGGATGGATTACACACACACACACACACACACACAGCCTCAAAGTGGACTATTTTTGTGAGTTATTTAAATTGATCACCCACATAAGTCTAAGGAAGCAGACTCATCACTTATCCATCTCACTCTGTACTCATGAGACATATCCAATATTTGAAGTAGGGAAGAAAAGTGTGTTGTTTTAGAACATCACATTTTTATAAAAGTAATTCCGTTGACACTAATGCCAATAAAAACCCTTGGTGGCTCCCTTATTATCTGTTCTCATGGTTTTCAGAGTCACCCATCAAGAGAGTTATTGATACAGAACATGTGTCCACGTGTTGGTTTCTCCATTAACTGAGACAGATTTAATTTTTTTAACGTTTATTTATTTTTGAGAGATACAGAGACAGAGTGCGAGCAAGGGAGGGGCAGAGAGAGAGGGAGACACAGAATCCGAGGCAGACTCTAGGCTCAGCACAAAGCCCGATGCTGGGCTCAAACTCAAGACCCACAAGATCATGACCTGAGCCAAAGTCGGATGCTTAACAGACTGAGCCACCCAGGCGCCCGGAGAGATTTAAATGGTACAGCCAGAAATAGACTTCAAACTTTCCTTCAGATGGACTCTTCCAGATTATGGCACTTCTGCCAGCCCCATGGGCCTCTTGGTCTAAAGTTAAGAGTTAAAGGAATTAGAAATTATGGGCGCTGACCATCAGCCTAGACCATACCCCAAGAAAGTCATGGCATCTGGCCTGGTCTTTTCCATTTCCCCTCCAATTGAAACAGAGTTCATGGAAGTCTTTCCATTATGGCAATAATTCATTTTATATTTGTATGGCACTTCAAAGTTTATTAAGTGCTTCTGCCGGAGTCCAGCTCCAGCAGGTCCAGGGGTTCCTGAAGGATGAACGGCGTCGGCGAAAAAGTGAAAATAAAACAAAAGCAAAATAAAAAACTAAAATAAAAACAAAAAATAAAAATGGACACAGACAACAGCAATGTGTTGAACTGGCCGATTTATTGCAGTAAACGTGGCATTATATATGCTAGTGATTTCCTTGTAACATACGTCATCTATGTTTTTCTAACATTATCTAATTTTGAAAATGTTCCTATGTATAAACAACTTTTAAGAAATAACATGGTGATTTTCCCCTAACTTTCCCGCATACCCTTTGATTATAGATTAATTTCTTACATTATTCCATTATGCATCTGCGTTTATCTATAATCTACAAAGCATTTGCTTTGCTGTTCTCGTGAAAGGCCCTCCATTTCTCAACACCTCAAGTGGAACAGTTACAAGGACATGACCTCGTAACCACATGAGGCCAGAATAATAATGTGTTTGCCTCGGTCCAAGGTGCCAGAAAGGGGCTGAAAAAGCCTTAGAAACCCATGCCTCATACATTCTCAGAGAGACAATGCACCTAGGAACCAATGAACTGACTAGGTTCAGTCATCATCTGGAATGCCTCCGGGGGGCCAGGTGGGCCTAGGGGTTGAAGTCACCTGTGCCCAGAGATACACTCCTTAGTTGCCGGAGTGGGGCTTTCAAATCCATGTCTCTCCTTTACAGGCCCTCTTTGCTGGCAAAGGTATGAGGCTATCCTTCCTGTAAGTAGAGGAGTCTCCTTAGGGGATGGCAAGGGCTAAACGTAAGGCCGCACAATTTCTTGCGAACGTTATTTTCTTCCCTAATGGTTCTTTTCCCAGGGGGTCTGCCGAGGGCAATTCCCCAACAGACAATACCCCAGGTAGTTTTAAGGCCAAATTACCTAAAAGCGGGAGGGAGTACAAGAAGCTTCGCTGTCCGTGGGCCGCCCTGCAGTCACCAATCCGTCCACGGCCCGGGCCCTGCCACTCAGGCTGGGATAGCTCGGCTTCCAGCATGCTTCCAAATGTATTACTTCATTTTAGACCTTAAAATTCCATGAGGTTGGCAAAGAAACTATTATTAACCCTATTTTATGGATAAGGAAGGTAATACTAAGAGAGGCAGAGCATAGGTCCTAAATGACAGAGCTGAAAGTCAAATTCAGGTTTTCAGATCCTAAGTCCCAGGTTCTTTTTACCTCTTCATCAACAAGACTCCTCTAAGAGTTTTCCTCTCCTCAGAGGGTTATCCTCAATTAGGTGCAAACCTCAATCATCACTCAAATGCTTTCTGGCTTGGCCATTCTCAAGGGGCTGAGTATAGGTATCTCAACCATATTTTATAACTGATTTGACGGTAACTCCTTTACTGTTTCATTTTGCACCACCCGTAATATCATCTCAGCTTTCTAGGACTAGTATTTGTACCATTTCAAGAGAATATTTATGTCCCATATAATGACTCACCAAAAAAATCACCACTCTGGAGAAACCTCTCAATGATCAAATGAACAAAATGTCTCTGTCATGGATGTCAGCCTCTTTTCCCAATTCCCCCAGGGGTTACTCAATGAGCACACACATAAAATGTCCTTGGTGGGTAGAGACAGAGGTTCATGCATGGCATCAGTCACATGGAATCCCCATTCCCAAGGCTGATTTGGCTACTGTCTCTGCTGAGTACCCACATGCCAACACCAGATGCCTATGCTAAGCCCCCAATAGGGCCATATTTTCCAGAGCGAACAGGTAGCAGGTTGATTACCCTGGATGCCCTCCACTATAGAAGAGGAACCAATTTGTTCTCATTGGAAATGATATTTACTCTGATACAGATTTGCTCTTCCAGCCTGCAAAGCTTCTGCCAGAACCACAACCCATAGACTTAATGAATGTGCTTTTCACAGCCTTGTATCCTTCATAAGCAATGTGTTTTGCAGAGAAAGAAGGAAGGTGATGAACTAATACAAAACTCGCTGATCTTACCACAGACATCATAAACCAGTTATGCTGGATTTATCCAGCTAACCAGTTATCCAGCAGTTACCCTGACAGAGCAGTGCAATTGTTTACTAAAACCCAACAATGGAATCTCCAGGAATCAAGATCTGAAAATTGGAGGTGATATCCTATAGGACATGGAATATGCTCTGAACTAGTGGCCAATAGACAGTGCTGTTTCTGTTATAACCAGTAGTTTTGTAACCAAGGGGGAAAAGTTGGAGTGTCTCTTCTCAATATTAGATCTAATATCCCACTCAAAAAAGTATATGGTTCTCCTGGTTTAGAAGTTTCAGTACTCAAGGGAGATATACCTCTTCTGGACAGACACAACAACATATCTGCTACCTAGAAGAAAAGACAGCTACCAGGCTATTTTGAGCCATTCACATCGCCAGAACAACAGCCAAAATGGGAATTTCCATGCCAGAATATGTGACACAGGGCTGTCACCATAGAATGAAGGTGGGGAAGAGTATGTCTGGGACACAGAGGATCCTTCAAGGCACCTCTTTCTGCTGCCTTTCTAGTGGTAAATGTTAAAAGGGAATATTTGGACATTCACAAATAGGCAAGAACACCAAGGACCATGATACTTCAGGAATGAAGGGTTAGGTCGTGTCTGGGGTAAAGAAATATGAATATGAAGAAGGTACAAAGGAAATACTGACTGAGTAATAGAGGGAAAATTGCAGAACAAACCATAATATCTATGCATAGTTTCTTCCTTGTGATATATTCCACTTCCTCCTCCCATTCTTCTCTTTTATATTAGTTAATTTTACATATAGCTTCTAGTTTACAGAATTTCAAGATAGAATTGTGATGGGACCAGATGATAAATGCACATCATCCAAAGATCCTGGACTGAAAGTTGGATGTAGTAATTTATCAGAATTTGAGATGCCACCACTTTGCATGCTTTCATTTATATCAGGAAAAGTTGCATTATATTATATGGAGGCTTTTGTTGTTGTGAAGTATGGGGAAAGGATACATGTTGATAATAGTCAGCCAAAGGACATTAGACATTGTCTTAGAATTAGTTCCCCAGAATGGATTCTTGTGCAAGTGACTTATTAGGAGAATGTTCTCTGGAGAACTCTGTGAGGAAAACAAGATAGGGAAGTGGAGGAAGCCAAACAAGGATGTGTTTTCAGATGAAATCTACTCTTAACCTGTTCCTCCAGGTAGTTCTTGGTGTATATAAATGGCTCTGAAGGGTCTATTCTATCTTGAGACAGAACAGTGGGGATTTGGTACTGCTGCCCCAGTCAGTCATTGGCTGTGATCAGCCTTGGAGGGCAGATATAATCCCCAGGTATCTTCATATGGGATGGCTTCAGTTGCTCAAAGGCAGTCCTACAGAGAAGGTTATAGATGTGAGCCTTTAGCAGCAGTACCCACAGCCGCTGGGGGATGAGCTGAGCAGAGCAGACCAGTAAAAGGGATCCCTGGGGATCTGGGATCTACAACTAGTCTGCTTTTTTGAACACCCTTCCTATGTTTTGTGAATTCCTCACCTTAGAAGTCCCAGATTCCTTGAAGAAACCAGCATTTGCTTTTGAAGCCTCCTTGTTGCTAGAGTATAGGCGTGTGACCTATGCTCCTTCAATCACATGCACCTACTTGGACCTGGAATTGGAATCTAGTGATACAGAAGAGCAGATACTATATGGACTCCATTCTAGCAAATTCAGAGGAAGTTCCATTTAAGTTTTAGAGGCAAGAGTTGCAAAAGTTCTAGGGGCAATGTCTGACGCCCACAGTAAGTGGCATTGGCAGTTGTCAATGCTCTCTAGCCAAAGACCACCAGGAAAATACCTTGTAGATGAACAATTTGGGCTTATCACTCATTGCTACAAGGGAAAATGAACACCACAAGGAGGATATTAGACAGGACTTATTATAGAATTTGCAATTGTTAGGTGATTTGGGGGAAAGTTTAAGGAAGTGGGGCGTCATTCTGGATTGGATGTTGTCAGGAAGCAGCGGTAATTCCATGATTGGATATCTCAATAAATCTTACCTGGAGAGGGGCAGCTAAACCAAAGCTAAAGTTTTAATTGGTAAAGAAAGAGCAGTCATTCATGTTAACCAGGATAAAGGGATGTCTGGTCTTCTCTATGATGTGGGCAATGTTTACATATATGTCTTGATCTATCACATTACAGAGTGACCCTGACTGATGTTGCTGTTTTGTGAAATTGTTTATCTTCAACAGAAGAACACCTAAGGCCTAGCCATGAGGGCCAGACCATCTAGCAACACCAAGTCTTGGGTGATAGCACCAGGCCAGCTCCCTCATGTCCGGCTCTGCCTTTCTCTTTCTCATAGCTCAAGTTGTGGCCTTGTGTCCAGCAATAGTGTCAGTCATGTTTCTACTTTTGCCTTGCGATTTTGAGTATTATATTTTATTGCATTCCCTCCAAGTTGGTTCTCTGGCTTTCTCATGGATTGTATAAGATCCTAACAAGCATCATATAATTTTCTTTCTGCCTAAACTAGTCAGATTTGGGTTTTGATTCTTTACAAAAATCTTAACTGATATGCAGAGCCTCTACCCATATAACCCAGACCCCAAACCTACATACATTGGCACATCCCATTTGCTTCTAAAAGAAACATGACTGGCTAAGGAATTCCTGAATCATTTGAAAGAGTGAATTATCTTCATGACTCCTTTTATATTGATGCAGTGTCGTATTTGAGGTTTAGGTCGTATTTGCTAGAATCTGCAGGGAATCTGACAGCCAGATCTTGAGGGATCCTGTATTTATGTGGGGAAGACTCAGACTCATCTTTTATTCTATCAGCTACAGACCCCCTCACTTACCCTTATGACCAACAAGACATAAAAATGGCTAGGAAATAAGACCCTGCATAATCAAGTGCAAGACTACAGACTTAGATAACAAGAGAAGGAGATTTTATTATAAGCAATGGTTGGAAAGGCTTTATGAAGGGTGGAACAGAAGGGAGACCTTGAATAAAAAGAAGGCTTTGACTGAGAAGCAATAAGGGAGGGCACCCAAATGGCAATGCTTAGCTCTGCCTTCTAGTTTTGACCTTTGACTGCTAGTGACCCCAGGCTCATTGTTTGTAGTGACCTCAGTGGGGCAATGGGACGTGGTCTTGATCCATGTCATTGACTCCAAATCACAGAATTCTGCACTGGATCTTTCCTTCCTAGAACATAGGTTTCATAAAAGCTAGAACTTTTTTTCCTTTTCATGTTTTGTATCAATAGCTCCTTAAATAGTGGTTGACACAGAGGAGACCCACATTAAATGTTGAATAAATGGCTGAATGAATGAGTGGATGAATAAATAAATGAATCATTCCCAAAATCTCTCTTTATGGTAAGACACACACACACACACACACACACACACACACCTCCCTAGGTAGCTTCACCAATTTATTTTTTTGTTGTTCTGTCTCTTCCAAAAACATTCTACTGTTCTTCAACCTTTTATGAATAGCTTCATTTCTTAGGGTCTCAGCTTGCTGCTGACAAGTTTTTCTGTATCTTCAGCTGAACTCTTATTGTGCAACTAGCCCAAGAGACACTGAATACAGCTCTGTATTCTAGGCCAATCACACTCAGCTGGACTGAGGTATTAATTAGGACACAGACAGGAAGTATTCTATCCGGAGTTCTGCAGCTAAAGAGGCAGGTTTCATCTGAGTTAGGGACTGTTTCCAGGGACAAGAGAGGAGATACACATAGTTCAGTTTAATAGAATCAAGCTTGATTCTATAGTCAATAGACAATCTTACTTCCAGTTTTTGAGAAGAAAAATCCTCCTCTTTACTTTCAAGAACTGTCAGGCATAATTTACTCTTACAATAATAACTGATCATTAGTTTTCCTTGAAGCTGCCTACATTTATCTAGAAAGTTTTACATGAGTACACTTACTTGGGTGCCTCTCATCCTGTCCAGAACATAGACACCCAGACTCTCCACCTTATATCTCTAACTCTCCAGATCTCTTGCAAGGTCTTGTTGAAATAGTTTTGAAAGCAAAAAGGGCATTATTCGTAACTGTGCCCTGGGGTTTTAGTGATGCCTAGAGAACCCAGAGAACTGATTATGTTACAGGACACAAGGAAGAAATTAGAAAATATAGAAAAATGATTAGGGGCTGGAAAGAAGGTTACCAGAAGAAAGGTGGGGAAAAGAAAAACAAACTTCCCACCTCACAATTTTGTTTAGGGCCATTACTGGACCTTGCCCTCCAAGGATTTGGAGGAAAATCCAAACTGGAAAAAGATAAAAGTTCCTGGCTCTGCTGTGTGACCTTAGTCATGTCACTTAAAATCTCTGTACTTCAGTTTCTTCATCTTAAAATGAAAATAATAAAAGTACCTACTTTTATTAAAGTTAACATATGTAAAAGCACACAATAGTGTATGGCCCAAACTAAGTGCTATATAAGTGATAGAATTGTTGTTTTTATTTTTATAATTATTATTATCAATTGAGAGTATTTTGAATCTTTCACACCATTCCTCTCTACTCCTTAGAGCTATGAGCTTTGAGAAGCATTTCTATACTGATTTGCTTCTTTGCATAGACACACAAGTGCCAGGAATTTGAGAATCTGGAATTGGAGAAGAGGTAAGGTACAGGACCAAAGATCTAGGGAAGGACTCCAGGCTCCAGAAGTACTAGGGAACAGTGGCTATAAATTGTCTATAATATTAGGTGATGGTTTCATAAAGTATATTTTTTTAGATAAATACCTGTCTCCATTTATCTGTTAAAAATTCCCTAACTCAGACAAGTCAAATTAGAATTCTGGGAGTGGGACCTATAAATCTACATTTAAAAAAATCTGTTTTTAGAGAAAGAGAGAGAGACTGCAAGTGGGGAAGGGGTAGAGAGAGAGAGGGAGAGAGAACCCCAAAGAGGCTCTGCACTTACAGTGCAAAGCACAAGGCAGAGCGCGATCTCACAAACCCTGAGATCATGACCTGAGCTTAAATCAAGAGTGGGATGCTTAACCAACTGAGCCACCCAGGCAACCCCAGAAATCTACATATTTAACAAAGTTCCCAGATTGTTTTGCCAGATTTAAAAAATAAAAATATAGGGTAGTAGGAGGACCTTATGCTTGCCTCATCCCTTCAACACAGCTAGATAAATATCAAATCATTCTGACCACCCAGGAAATCGATCTGAAGACTGAGAGAACTTACTGAACAACCAGAGGGAAAAAATAGGCCATATCATGGAAGGTAGGAAATGCAGAGATGTGATTTGGGGGAGAAAAGAATCACTGGTGCTGTGGTGGGGAGGGACTCCTGGTCAGCAAGACAGGAGAGAAAGAGAGAGAGAGAGAGAGAGAGAGAGAGAGAGAGAAAGGACAGGGTGCAGGGCATTGCACAAGAAAAGAAAAATACTTCCTCCAAACCATTGATAGCTAAAATGAGAGGGGCTGATAATCTCAAGTTTTTAGAATGAGTGGAGTTCAAAGTCTAAAGTATTAGAAGTCCTCACCATCGCTGGAGTGGAGGCTGGCAGATGTAGATGTGCTCCTGTGGAGAAGGAGGGCAGAGACCTAGGAGTGGATAATGTGGTCTGAGGATCCCTTGGGTTGCACTGGGAAAGGGAGTTCCCCTTCTTGGAGTGCATTTGAGAGAGATGGAACTGCCTCACAGGGGACAAAAGAGCTAGTGGGCACCATTGAGCTGCCCCATTCATTAGCATAAGAGCAGAAGCACGTGCTGAAGGCAGCTAACTTGGATGCTGGCTTTTTGCTGCACTTTACCATAAACCCCAAACCCCTACATAATCATGCATCTGCCCTCCTGGGACAAACTGGCACCAGCCAAAGTGCTGTGAGACCCTCCACAAGAGGATCAGTGAAGGTTGGTGCCATGCCAGGTCCCTAAAATTTGGAGCTTTGGACTCAAGCTGGTGCACCTGAGATAAAATACAGGAACACTGTGCCACTGGGTGGCAAAAGACAGCTCGGATACAGTCAGGGTCAATGCAGGTTTCTGAGGGAAGCCTGGGATAAATGAGTGAAGATTGTTTGCTCTTCCATGAGGGCTTCCTAAACAGTGGTGGGCACAAATTCTCCTCTTCAGGGATGAGAGAGCCTGCTGATGCAATTTTTACCCCTGCCATCAGCACTGGCAGATTTCAGAGAGCAGCATACTGCCCACAGTGGAGGCTTGAGTTGGTTACACAAAGCTCCACCTCCCTGTGCTCTACAGGTGCATTTTTACTAGGGGAAGTGTGCCTGAGAGTCAGAGCAGCAGCAGGCCCCTCCCCTTGAACACCAGCACAAACCCTTCACACCTTCCAAGTCTACTGACCACAAAGTACTGCAAAGCTTCAGTTCTAAGGGAAATAGGATCTAGCCTCTTTTAACAAGCAGATCAAAATACACCTAGTTAAAACTTGCCACACTCTGGACAAGGTCCAAACACTCCCCACTGGAGGCAAGGAAAAACTCTTTGGAGGACTGACTTGAGGGACAGAGCAGCCAAAACACAACAGCAGAGTACACACAGCACACACCAGAAACATGGCCTGAAGCACCAGGCCTTGGACAGTGTATGACTTCTTCTCAATATAGCCATTACTCTCAAGAGCAGGAAACATAACAGGTTTTCCTACCATACAGAAGACAGAGACTTAGACAAAATGCCAAGAAGGAGGAATACATCCCAAAAGACAGAAAAAGAGATCATAGCCAGGAATCTAGTCAAAAAAGATGCAAGTAATATGCCTGAATCAGAATTTAAAACAACAATCATAAGGATATTAGCTGGGATAGAGGAAAGCATAGAAGACACCAGGGAGTCACTTACCACAAAGATAAAAGACCTAAACATAAGTCAGACCAAAATGAAAAAAATGCTATAACTGAGACGCAGTGTCAACCAGATGTAATGATCACAAAGATGGAAGAAGGAGAAGAATGAATAAATGATATAGAATGTAAAATTATGGAAAATAATGAAGGTGAGAAGAGGAAGGAAAGAAAAATATTGGATCACGAATGTGGACTTAGGGAATTTGGCAACCCTATAAAGCATAATAGCATTGATATCATAGGAGTCCCAGGAGAAGAACAGAAGGAAAAGGTTTATTTAGCAAATTATATCAGAAAACGTACCTAATCTTGGGAAGGAAACAGACATCCAAATCCAAGAGGCACAGAGAATTCGCATCAAAATCAACAAAATCAGGCTAACACCAAGATATATGGTAGTAAAACTTGCAAAATACAGAGATAAGGAAAGAATACTGAAATCAGCAAGGGAAAAGAAATCTCTAACCTACAAGAGAAGACAAGGTAAGCAGCAGATCTCTGAACAGAAACTTGGCAGGCCAGAAGGGAGTGGCATTATATATTCAACACACTGAATGAGAAAGATATGCAGCCAAGAATACTCTATCCAGCAAGGCTGTTATTCAGAATAGAAGTAGAGATCAAGAGTTTCCCAGATAAAAACTGAAGGAGTTCATGACCACTAAACCAGCCCTGCAAGAAATATTAAAGGGGACTCTTTGAATGGGAAAGAAAGACCAAAAGCAACAAAGACTAGAAAGGAACAGAGAAAATCTCCAGAAACACTGACTATACAGGTAACATAATGGCACTAAATTCATATCTATCAATAATCACTCTGAATGTAAATGGATTAAATGTTCCAATAAAAAGACATAGGGTATCAGAATGTATAAAAAAAATCAAGACCCAACCACATGCTGTCTACAAGAGACTCATTTTAGACCTAAAGACACCTGCAGATTGAAAGTGAGGTGATGGAGAACCATTTATCATGGTAATGGACATCAAAAGAAGGCTGGAGTAGCCATACTTATATCGTAAAAACTAGATTTTAAAACAAAGACTGTAACAAGAGATAAGGAAGGGCACTATACCATTAGAAAAGGGTCTAATACAAAGATCTAACAATTATAAATATTTATGCCCCCGACTTGGCGAAACCCAAATATATAGATCGATTAATAACAAAATAAAGAAACTCACTGATAACAATACAATAATAGTAGGGGACTTAAACACCCTGCATATAGCAATGGACAGATCATCTAAGCAGAAAATCAATGAGGAAACAATGGCTTTGAATGACACACTGGACCAGATGGAATTAACAGATATATTCAGAACATTTAATCCTAAAACAGCAAGTATACATGGCACATTCACCAGAATAGATCACACACTGGGTCACAAATCAAGCCTCAAGAAGTACAGAAAAGACTGAGATCATACCATGCATATTTTCATCTTTTTAATATGAAATTTATTGTCAGATTGGTTTCCATACAACACCCATTGCTCAGCCCAACAGGTGCCCTCCTCAATGCCCATCAACCACTTTCCCCTCCCCCCCACCCCCATCAACCCTCAGTTTATTCTCAGTATTTAATAATCTCTTATGGTTTGCCCCCTTCCTGCTCTGTAACTTTTTTACCCCTTCCCTACCCCCATGGTCTTCTATTAAGTTTCTTAGGATCCACATATGAGTGAAAACATATGGTATCTGTCTTTCTCTGCCTGACTTATTTCACTTAGCATAACACTCTCCAGTTCCATCCACGTTGCTACAAAAAGTCAGATTTCATTCCTTCTCATTGCCAAGCAGTATTCCATTGTATATATAAACCACATCTTCCTTATCCATTCATCAGTTGATGGACATTTAGGCCCTTTCCATGATTTGGCTATTGTTGAGAGTGCTGCTATAAACATTGGGGTACACGTGCCCTTATGCATCAGCACTCCTGTATCCCTTGGGTCAATTCCTAGCAGTGCTATTGCTGGGTCACAGGGTAGATCTATTTTTAATTTTGTGAGGAACCTCCACACTGTTTTCCAGAGTGGCTGCACCAGTTTGCATTCCCACCAACAGTGCAAGACGGTTCGTTTCTCTATATACTCTTTAGCATCTATAGTCTCCTGATTTGTTCGTTTTAGCCACTCTGACCGGCATGAGGTGGTATCTCAGTGTGGTTTCGATTTGTATTTCCTTGATGAGGAGTAACGTTGAGCATCTTTTCATGTGCCTGTTGGCCATCTGGATGTCTTCTTTAGAGAAGTGTCTATTCATGTCTTCTGCCCATTTCTTCATTGGATTATTTGTTTTTTGGGAGTGTGTAGTTCGGTGAGTTCTTTATAGGTTTTGGATATTAGCCCTTTATGTGATATGTCATATCTTTCTCCATTCTGTTGGTTGCCTTTTAGTTTTGTTGATTGTTTCCTTTGCAGTGCAGAACCTTTTTATCTTGATGAGGTCCCAATAGTTCATTTTCACTTTTAATTCCCTTGCCTTTGGAGATGCGTCAAGTAAGAATATGTTGCGGCTGAGGTCAGAGAGGTTTTTCCCTGCTTTCTCCTCTAGGGTTTTGATGGTTTCCTGTCTCACATTCAGGTCCTTCATCCATTTTGAGTTCATTTTTGTGAATGGTGTAAGTGGTCAAGTTTCCTTCTTCTGCATGTTGCTGTCCAATTCTCCCAGCACAATTTGTTAAAGAGACTGTCTTTTTTCCATTGGATACTCTTTCCTGCTTTGTCAAAGATTAGTTGGCCATACTTTTGTGGGTCCAATTCTGGGTTCTCTATTCTATTCCATTGCTCTATGTGTCTGTTTTTGTGCCAATACCATGCTGTCTTGATGATTACAGCTTTGTAGTAGAGGCTAAAGTCTGGGATCGTGATGCCTCCTGCTTTGGTTTTCTTCTTCAATATTACTTTGGCTATTTGGGGCCTTTTGTGGTTCCATACAAATTTTAGGATTGTTTGTTCTAGCTTCGAGAAGAATGCTGGTGCAATTTTTATTGGGATTGCATTGGATGTGTAGATAGCTTTGGGGAGTATTGACATTTTAACAATATGTATTCTTCCAATCCATGAGCATGGAATATTTTTTTCATTTCTTTGTATCTTCTTCAATTTCCTTCATAAGCTTTCTATAGTTTTCAGCATACAGATCTTTTTCATCTTTGGTTAGGTTTATTCCTAGGTATTTTATGACTCTTGGTGCAGTTGTGAATGGGATCAGTTTCTTTATTTGTATTTCTGTAGCCTCATTATTAGTGTATAAGAATGCAACTGATTTCTGTACATTAATTTTGTATCCTGCGACTTTGCTGAATTCATGTATCAGTTTTTTGGTGGAGTCTATTGGGTTTTCCATGTATAATATCATGTCATCTGCAAAAGGTGAAAGCTTGACTTCGTCTTTGCCAATTTTGATGCCTTTGATTTCCTTTTGTTGTCTGACTGCTGATGCTAGAAATTCCAACACTATGTTAAACAACAACGGTGAGAGTGGACATCCCTGTCATGTTCCTGATCTCAGGGGGAAAGCTCTCAGTTTTTCCCCATTGAGGATGATATTACCTGTGGGGTTTTCATAAGTGGCTTTTATGATGTTTAAGTATGTTCCTTCTATCCCGACTTTCTCGAGGGTTTTTATTAAGAAAGGATGCTGAATTTTGTCAAATGCTTTTTCTGCATTGATTGACAGGATCATATGGTTCTTTTCTTTTCTTAATGTGATGTATCACATTGATTTATTTGTGAATATTGAACCAGCCCTGCAGCCTAGGAATGAATCCCACTTGATCATGATGAGTAATTCTTTTTATACGCTATTGAGGTCGATTTGCTAGTATCTTGCTGAGAATTTGTGCATCCATATTCATCAGGGATATTGGCCTGTAGTTCTTTTTTTTGCTGGGTCTCTATCCCATTTGGGAATCAAAGTAATACCGGCTTCATAGAATGAGTCTGGAAGTTTTCCTTCCCTTTCTATTTTTTGGAACAGCTTGAGAAGGATAGGTATTACCTCTGCTTTAAATGTCTGGTAGAATTCCCCAGGGAAGCCATCTGGTCCTGGACTCTTATTTTTGGGAGATTTTTGATAACTGATTCAATTTCTTCACTGGTTATGGGTCTGTTCAAATTTTCTATTTCTTCCTGTTTGAGTTTTGAAAGTGTGTGGGTCCTCAGGAATTTGCCGTTTCTTCCAGGTTGTCCAGTTTGTTGGTGTATAATTTTTCATAGTATTCCCTGATAATTCCTTGTATTTCTGAGGGATTTGTTGTAATAATTCCATTTTCATTCATGATTTTATCTATTTGGGTCCTCTCCCTTTTCTTTTTGAGAAGCCTGGCTAGAGGTTTATCAATTTTGTTTATTTTTTCAAAAAAACAACTCTTGGTTTCATTGATCTTCTCTACAGTTTTTTTAGATTGTATATTGTTTATTTCTGCTCTGATCTTTATTATTTCTCTTCTTCTGCTGGGTTTGGGGTGTCTTTGCTGCTCTGCTTCTATTTCCTTTAGGTGTGCTGTTAGATTTTGTATTTGGGATTTTTCTTGTTTCTTGAGATAGGCCTGGATTGCAATGTATTTTCCTCTCAGGACTGCCTTCACAGCATCCCAAAGCGTTTGGATTGTTGTATTTTCATTTTCATTTGTTTCCATATATTTTTTAAATTTATCCTCTAAAATGCTGGGTGACCCATTCATTCTTTAGTAGGGTGTTCTTTAACCTCCATGCTTTTGGATGTTTTCCAGACTTTTTCCTGTGGTTGATTTCAAGTTCATAGCATTGTGGTCTGAAAGTGTTCATGGTATGATCTCAATTCTTTTATACTTATTAAGGGCTGTTTTGTGACCCAGTATGTGATCTATCTTGGAGAATGTTCCATGTGCACTCGATAAGTATATTCTCTTGCTTTGGGATGCAGAGTTCATTAGAGTCATTGGGATGTCTGTAGGTTTCATGCTTGTAGTGATGTCTCTGGTACTTTGTGGTCCTTGCAACATTTCACTCACAGAATCCCCCTTAGGATCTCTTGTAGGGCTGGTTTAGTGGTGATGAATTCCTTCAGTTTTTATTTGTTTGGGAAAACCTTTATCTCCTATTCTGAATGACAGACTTGCTGGGTTAAAGATTTTTGCTGCATATTTTTTCTGTTCATCACATTGAAGATTTCCTGCCATTCCTTTCTGGCCTGCCAAGTTTCAGTAGATAGGTCTGCTACTACCCTTATGTGTCTACCTTTGTATGTTAAGGCCCGTTTATCCCTATCTGCTTTCAGAATTCTCTCTTTATCCTTGTATTTTGCCAGTTTTACTATATGTCATGCATAAAATCGATTCAAGTTACGTCTGAAGGGAGTTCTCTGTGCCTCTTGAATTTCAATGCCTGTTTCCTTCCCCAGATCAGGGAATTTCTCAGCTATGATTTGTTCAAGTATGCCTTCAGCCCCTTGCTCTCTCTCTTCTTCTTCTGGATTTCCTATGATATGGATATTGTTCTGTTTGATTGCATCACTTAGTTCTCTAATTCTCCCCTCATACTCCTGGATTTTTTTATGTCTCTTTTTCTCAGCTTCCTCTTTTTCCATAATTTTATCTTCTAATTCACCTATCCTCTCCTCTGCCTCTTCAATCCGAGCTGTGGTCGCCTCCTTTTTATCTTGCAGCTCATTTATAGCATTTTTTAGCTCCTCCTGACTGTTTCTTAGTCCCTTGATCTCTGTAGCAACAGATTCTCTGCTGTCCTCTATGCTTTCTCCAAGCCCAGCGATTAATTTCATGACTATTATTCTAAATTATTGTTCCATTATATTGCTTAAAGTGGTTTTGATCAATTCGTTTGCTGTCGCTACTTCCTGAAATTTCTTTTGAGAATTCTTCCGTTTCATCATTTTGGCCAGTTTTCTGTCCCTTATGCGTTTTTAAAAGCTTGTGTGCTCTGCACCTGCAAGCACTGCTTTATTAAAGGAGGGTCGTACACTGTCCAGGGCCTGGCCCTTCAGGAGGTGTTTTCTCAGGGATCGTTACTTGTTCTCTGTTGTTGACTTCGGTTATTTTATTACCCTACTCATAGTAATATTTTGGACCCTCCACTAGGTGTGCTTTGATTTGTTCCTTGGAGTAGCCCTGTAAAGGAAAACAGGTAGACTAAAAACAAAAAACCCAAAAACACGGACAACAAGTAAAAAGAGGGTGGAGGCGGTGCTGATGGAAGAGCACTTACAAAGAGAGAAATGACGGGGGGGGGAGGGGAGAAATAAACGTTGATTAGGCAGAGAGACTAAAAGGCTTAATCCAGAGAGAAAGAAAGGAAAATAGAGAAGGAGGTGGGGAAAAAGAAACCAAGATAAAATTACCCAGACAGAGAAACTATATGGCTTGATTATTCTGAGAGAGGAAGGAGTGTAAAGAAGGAGGTGTAGAACATGTATCAAGACAATGGACGAAAGATGTCTGTTTAGACAGACCAATAACCAGAGTAACCAGCCTAGGGGAGGAAGAGATAAGGAGGAGAAATGGGGGGTGGGGGGAGAATATATCTATATATCCAGAATTGACCTAGAGTTAATCCAGGCAATGCTGCATCGCTTGTAGGTAGTAGCTGTCTGCAGGGTCTGTGACACTCCATTGGATGAGCAGTTACCAGTACAAAGGGGCGTGGTTTGGTGTAATCTGAGCCCACCTCCACTATGGGCCCCGGGAGTGATCCTTGAGGCTCCACCTTGGTGGTGGTGGTGGTGGTGGTGATGGCGGCAGGGGTTGGGGTGGGTGGGGGGTGGGAAGTGGTGATCCCCAGTCTCTTCTCCACCGAGCCAGATGGGTGAACTCAGTTTGAGTCGTCCTCACTGTGCTGCGGGCCCAGACGGGGTGATCCTTCTCGCTCCACCAACTCCCCTGACCCTGCGCTTGGCTAGGATTTGAAGTGCAGCTCCGTGCACTTTGGTGCTGGCTAAGCGCCTCTGCCGGCGGCGATTTGTGGTCCAGGCTGGCTTTGTGCCTCCGCACTTCAGGGAGGACCGACTTCTGTGAACTGAGCGGGCCGCCCTCGCCGGGGCAAGCCCCCTGGGGTGGCAGACGCAGGCAGGCTTTGTCTTTTCCCACAGCACTCCAGGGAAACGGGCTGCCTTTTCCTCCTGCAGATCGCACCCTCAGCCCAGGCATTGTGCCCCAAGGGTGGTGGACGCAGGCAGGTTCTGTGTATCACGCAGCCCCCCAAGGAGGGAACCACTTTCTCGAGCTGCGGACTGAGCCTCTGACCTACCACCGCAGGGAGGGCTGGCTCCCCTCCTCCCCAGGTGTACAAACAGGGAGCCGGCCCCAGTCCAAAGAGCCCCGCAGTTAGAGATCGGATCCCTCTCAGTCTCAGTCGGAGGTCTTTCTCCTGTACCCATACAGTCCAGTCCTGCACTTCTCTAGCTGCTCTCTCTCTTCCCTTTGTCTCTCCACATAAGGGGGTCCCTCCCTTCTGTGCCCACGTGGCCTTTTTTTTTTTATCTCCCCCACTTTGCAGTTACCCACCTATCTTTTTTCCAGCTTTCCCATTTTCTTCCTAGTAGATTCAGTCTCTTTTCCTCCCAGGCTCTGGTGTTCAAAGTCCTCTGGCTTCTACACTTCTTTGTTTGAGAGACACGGGGAGGTATGCATCCCCCACCCCCCACCCCCGCTTCTCTGCCATGTTGTCCACCTCAAACACTACCATGCATATTTTCAGACCACAATGTTAGGAAACTTGAAGTTAACCACAAGAAAAAAATTGAAAAGACCACAAATACATGGAGGTGAAAGACCATCTTAATAAAGAATGAATGGGTTGGCAGGGAAATTAAAGCAGAAATTAAAAAAAAATACACGGAAGCAACTGAAAATGACAACACAATAGTCAAAAACCTTTGGGATGCCACAAAAGCAGTCATAAGATGGACGTCTATTGCAATAATGTCATGCTTCAGGAAGTAAGAAGAATCTCAAATACACAACCTAGCCTCACACGTGAAGAATTTATAAAAGGACCATTGAATAAAGCCTAAAGGCAACAGAAGAAGAGAAATAATAAAGATTAGAGCAGAAATAAATGACATAGAAGCAAACAAAAAATTCAGTAGAGCAGATCAATGAAACTAGGAGGTGGTTCCTTGAAAGAATTAATAAAATTGATAAACGTCTATACTGACTTATGAAGAAGAAAAGAGAAAGGACCCAAATAAATAAAATCATGAATGAGAGAGGAGAGACCACAATCAACACTACAGAAATACAAACAACTATAAGAGAATACTATGAAATATTATATGCCAACAAATTGGTCATTCTAAACGAAATGGATAATTCCTAGAAATGTAGAAACTACCAAAACTCAAACCAAAAGAAGTAGAAAATTTGAACAGACCCATAACCAGCAAAGAAATTGAATTAGTAATCAAAAAGCTTCCAACAAAAAAAAGTCCAGAGTCAGATGGCTTCCCGGGGAATTCTCCCAAACATTTAAAGAAGAGTTAATACCTATTCTTCTCAAACCCCCCAAAAAAAATGGAAATGGAAGGAAAACGTTCCAATTCAGTCTATGAGGCCAGCATTACCTTGAGCCCAAAACCTGACAAAGTCCCCACTAAAAGGAAAAATTCATCAAGCCAATATCCCTGATGAGCATGGATGCAAAAATGCTCAACAAGATACTAGGAAATTTAATCCAACACTACATTAAAGAATCATTCACCACAATCAAGTGGGATTTCTTCCTGGGCTGCAGGGGTGGTTCAATATTCATAAATCAATCAACGTAATACACCAAATTAGTAACAGAAAGTATAAGAGCCGTATGATCTTCTCAGTACATTAAGAAAAAGTATTTGACACAGTACAACATCCATTCTCAATAAAAGCACTCAACAAAGTAAGGATTTAGGGAATAGACCTCAACATCATGAAGGCCATACAAGAAAGACACACAACTAATATCCTCTATGGCGAAAACCTGAGAGCTTTTCCTCTAGAGTCAGGAACAAGATAAGGATATCCATTCTCGCCACTGTTATTTAACATAGTACTGGAAATCCTAGCATCAGCAATCAGACAACAAAAAGAAATAAAAGGCAACAAAATTGGTGAGGAAGGAGTCAAATGTCACTATTCACAGATGACATGATATTCTTTTCTTATATTTAATTTATTTTTTAAATTTACATCCACGTTAGTTAGCATATGGTGCAACAATGATTTCAGGATTAGATTCCTTAATGCCCCTTATCCATTTAGCCCATCCCCCCTCCCACAGCCCCTCCAGTAACCCTTTGTTTGTTCTCCATATTTAAGAGTCTCTTATGTTTTGTCCCCCTCCCTGTTTTTATATTATTTTGCTTCCTTTCCCTTATGTTCATCTGTTTTGTATCTTAAAGTCCTCATATGAGTGAAGTCATATGAAATTTGTCTTTTTCTGACTGGCTAATTTCGCTTAGCATAATATCCTCTAGTTCCATCCATGTAGTTGGAAATGGCAAGATTTCATTCTTTTTGATTGCTGAGTAATACTCCACTATATATATATATATATATATATGTATATATATACCACATCTTCTTTATCCATTAATCCATTGATAGACATTTGGGCTCTTTCCATACTTTGGCTATTGTTTTTTTAAGATAGTAATTTTATTTATTTTTTTAATATAATTTACTGTCAAATTGGTTTCCATACAACACCCAGTGCTCATCCCAACAAGTGCCTTCCTCAATGCCCATCACCCATTTCCCCCTCTCCTCCACCCCCATCAACCCTTAGTTCTCAGTATTTGAGACTCTCTTATGATTGCCTCTCTCTCTCTGTAACTTTTTTTCCCCTTCCCCTTCCCCATGGTCTTCTGTTAAGTTTCTCAAGATCCACATATGAGTGAAAACATAGGATAGCTGTCTTTCTCTGACTGACTTATTTCACTTATCATGATGCTTTCCAGTTCCATCCACATTGCTGCAAATGGCCAGATTTCATTCTTTCTCATTGCCAAGTAGTATTCCATTGTATATATAAACCACATCTTTTTTATCCATTCATCAATCAATGGACATTTGGGCTCTTTACATACTTTGGCTATTGTTGATAGTGCTGCTAAAACATTGGGGTCCATGCACCCCTTTGAAAGAGCATACCTGTATCTCTTGGATAAATGCCTATTAGTGCAATTGCTGGGTCATAGGGTAGTTCTATTTCAATTTTTTGAGGAATCTCCATACTGTTTTCCAGAGTGGCTGCACCAGTTTGTATTCCCACCAACAGTGTAAGAAGGTTCCCTTTCCTCTGCATCGTTGCCAACATCTGTTGTTGCCTGAGTTGTTAATGTTAGCCATTCTGACAGGTGTGAGGTGGTATCTCATTGTGGTTTTGATTTGCATTTCCCTGATGATGAGTGATGTTGAGCATTTTTTCATGTGTAGGTTAGCCATCTGAATGTCTTCTTTGGAGAAGAGTCTATTCATGTCTTTTGCCCATTTCTTCACTGGATTATTTGTCTTTTGGGTGTTGAGTTTGATAAGTTCTTTGTAGATTTTGGACACTAATCTTTTATCTGATATGTCATTTGCAAATATCTTCTCCCATTCCATTGGTTGCCTTTTAGTTTTTCTGATTGTTTCCTTCACCATGCAGATGGTTTTTATTTTGATGAGGTCCCAATAGTTCATTTTTGCTTTTGTTTCTCTTGCCTCCGGAGGTGTGTTGAGTAAGAAGATGCTGTGGCTGAGGTCAAAGTTTTTTGCTTGCTTTCTCCTGAAGGATTTTGATGGCTTTCTGTCTTACATTTAGGTCTTTCCACCCATTTTGAGTTTATTTTTGTGTATGGTGTAAGAAAATGGTCCAGGTTCATTTTTCTGCATGTCGCTGTCCAGTTTTCCCAGCACCATTTGCTGAAGAGACTATATTTATTCCATTGAATATTCTTTGCTGCTTTGTCAAAGATTAGTTGGCCATATGTTTGTGGGTCCATTTCTGGGTTCTCTATTCTGTTCCATTGATCTGAGTGTCCGTTCTTGTGCCAGTACCGTACTGTCTTGATAATTACAGTTTTGTAATACAGCTTGAAGTCTGGGATTGTGATGCCTCATGCTTTGGTTTTGTTTTTCAGGATTTCTTTGGCTATTTGGGGTCTTTTCTGGTTCCATACAAATTTTAAGAGTGTTTGCTCGAGCTCTGTGAAGAATGCTGGTGTTATTTTGATAGGTATTGCATTCAATATGTAGATTTCTATGGGTAGTATTGACATTTTAACAATATTTGTTCTTCCTATCCAGGAGCATGGAATCTTTTTCCATTTTTTGTGTCTTCTTCAATTTCTTTCATAAGCTTTCTATAGTTTTCAGTGTATAGATTTTTCACCTCTTTGGTTAGATTTATTCCTAGGTATTGTATGTTTATTGGTGAAATTGTAAATGGGATCGATTCTTGGATTTCTCTTTCTGTTGCTTCATTATTGGTGTATAGGAATGCAACCGATTTCTGTGCATTGATTTTATATCCTGTCACTATGCTGAATTCATGGATCAGTTCTAGCAGTTTTTTGGTGGAGTATTTTGGGTTTTCCGCATCGAGTATCATGTCATCTGCAAAGAGTGAAAGGTTGACCTCCTCCTGGCCAATTTCGATGCCATTTATTTCTTTGTGTTGTCTGATTGCTGAGGCTAAGACTTCCAATACTACGTTGAATAAGAGTGGTGAGAGTGGAAATCCCTGTCTTGTTTCTCACCTGAGGGTGAAAGCTCTCAGCTTTTCCCCATTGAGGATGATATTAGCTTTGGATCTTTCATATATGGCTTTCATGATCTCGAGGTATGATCCTTCTATCCCTACTTTCTTAAGAATTTTTATCAAGAAAGGATGCTATATTTTGTCAAATGCTTTCTCTGCATCTATTGAGAGGATCATGTGGTTCTTTTCCTTTCTTTTATTGATGTGATGAGTCACACTGATTGTTTTGTGAATATAGAACCAGCCCTGCATCGCAGGTATAAGTCCCACTTGGTTGTGGTGAATAATTTTTTTAATGTGTTGTTGTATTTGATTGGCTAATATCTTGTTGAGGATTTTTAAATCCATTTTATCAGGGAAATTGGTCTATAGTTCTCTTTTTTAGTGGGGTCTTTGTCTGGTTTTGGAATCAAGGTAATGCTGGGTTCATAGAAAGAGTTTGGAAGTCATCCTTCCATTTCTATTTTTTGGAACAGGTTCAAGAAAATAGGTGTTAAGTCTTCCTTAAATGTTTGGTTGAATTCTCCTGGAAATCCATCTGGCCCTGGACTCTTTTTTTTTTTTTTTTTTTGATTACTAATTTGATTTCTTTATTGGTTATATGTCTGTTCAAATTTTCTATTTCTTCCTGGTTCAGTTTTGGTATTTTATATGTTTCTAGGAATTTGTCCATTTCTTCCAGATTGCCCATTTTATTGGCATATAATTGCTCGTAATATTCCCTTATTGTTTTTATTTCTGCTGTGTTTGTTGTGATCTCTCCTCTTTCATTCTTGATTTTATTTATTTGCATCCTTTCTTTTTTCTTTTTGATCAAACTGACTAGTGGCTTATCAATTTTGTTAATTCTTTCAAAGGACCAGCTTTTGGTTTCATTGATGTGTTCTACTGTTTTGTTTGTTTGTTTGTTTGTTTGTTTCTATAGCATTGATTTCTTCTCTAATCTTTATTATTTCCTGTCTTCTGCTGGTTTTGGGTTTTACTTGCTGTTCTTTTTCCAGCTCTTTAAGGTATAATGTTAGGTTGTGTATCTGAGACCTTTCTTCCTTCTTGAGGAAGGCCTGGATTGCTATATACTTTTCTTTTATGACTTCCTTTGCTGTGTCCCATAGGTTTGGGGCTGTGGTGTTATCATTTTCATTGGCTTCCATGTACTTTTTAATTTCCTCTTTAACTTCTTAGTTAGCCCATTCATTCCTTAGTAAGGTGTTCTTTAGTCTCCGAGTATTTGTTTCCTTTCCAATTTTTTTCTTGTGGTTGATTTTGAGTTTCATAGCATTGTGGTCTGAAAATATGCACGGTTAATGATCTCGATCTTTTTGTACTTGTTGAGTGCTGATTTGTGTCCCAGTATGTGATCTATTCTGGAGAATGTTCCATGTGCACTGGAGAAGAATATCTGTTCTGATGCTTTAGGGTGAAATGTTCTGAATATTATCGGTTAAGTCCATCTGGTCCAGTGTGTCATTCAAAGCCATTGTTTCCTTGTTGCCTTTCTGTTTAGATGATCTGTCCATTGTTGTAAGTGGGGTGTTGAAGTCCCCTACTATTATTGTATTATTATCAATGAGTTCCTTTATGTTTGTGATTAATTGATTTATATATTTGGGTGCTTTCATATTTGGAGCATAAATATTTATAATTGTTAGGTCTTCTTGGTGGATAGACCCCTTGGTGGAATTATGACATAATTCCCTTCTTCATCTGTTGTTACAGTCTTTATTTAAAGTCTAGATTGTCTGATATAAGTATGGCTACTCTGGCTTTCTTTTGTTGACCATTAGCATGATAGATTATTCTCCATCCCCTTACTTTCAATCTGAAGGTGTCTTTAGGTATAAAGTGGGTCTTTTGTAAACAGCATATAGATGGATCTTGTTTTCTTATCCATTCTGTTACTTTATGTCTTTTGATTGGAGCATTTAGTCCATTGACGTTTAGAGTGAGTACTGAAAGATATGAGTTTATTGCCAATATGTTTCTTGTAGAGTTGGGGTTTCTGGTGGTGTTCTCTGGTCCTTTCTAGTCTTTGTTGCTTTTGGTATTTTTTTTTTCACCTTTTCTCCCCTCAGACAGTACCGCTTAAAATTTCTTGCAGGGCTGGTTTAGTGGTCATGAACTCCTTTAATTATTTTTGTCTGGGAAACTTTTAATCTCTCCTTCTATTTTGAATGACAGCCTTGCTGGATAAAGAATTCTTGGCTGCATATTTTTCTGATTCAGCACATTGAATATATCCTGCCACTCCTTTCTGGCCTGCCAGGTTTCTGTGGATAGGTCTGTTACAAACCTGATCTGTCTTCCCTTGTAGGTTAAGGACTTTTTTTTTCCCTTGCTGCTTTCATGATTCTTTCCTTGCTTGAGTATTTTGTGATTTTGCCTATGATATGCCTTGTTGATGGTCGGGTTTTGTTGAATATTATGGGAGTCCTCTGTGCTTCCTGGATTTTGATGTCTGTGTCTTTTCCCAGGTTAGGAAAGTTTTCTGCTATGATTTGCTCACATAACCCTTCTACCCCATTTTCTCTCTTTTCATCCTCTGGAGAACCCTATGATTCTGATGTTGTTCCTTTTTAATGAGTCACTGATTTCTCTAATTCTTAAATTGTGCTCCTTTGCCTTAGTCTCCCTCTTTTTTTCTGCTCCATTATTCTCCATAAGTTTGTCCTCTATATCACTGATTCGGTGCTCTGCCTCATCTATCCTTGCTGCCATGGCATCCATTCTAGACTGCAGCTCAGTTATAACATTTTTTATTTCATCTTGACTAGCTCTTACTTCTTTTATCTCCACAGAGATGAATTCTAATCTATTTTCAACCCCAGCTAATATTCTTATTATCGTGATTCTAAATTCTGGTTCAGACATTTTGCTTGTATCTGTGTTGATTAACCCCCTGGCTGTCATTTCCTCCTGCTCATTCTTTTGGGGTGAATTCCTTCATTTTGTCATTTTGAAGGAAGAAAAGGAATTAATAAAGTAAAAAGTTTTAAATTAAAAAATTAAAAACAACACACACAAACACAAATCAAGTAAAAGATGCTAGATCCTAGATGTGTTTTGGTCTAGTTATTGGAAGGAGCTTGCTATATTAGAGAAAAAAGGGAAGAAAAAAAGGAAAAAGAAAAGAAAAGCAAGGAGAAAAAAGGAAAACTTTGAAAATTTGAGAAAATGAATACGATGAAATAAAATAAAATGAAATGATGGAAGTAAAATAGAATTTGAAAAATTTACAAAAAAGTAAAAATGTAGTAGAAAAAGTAAAAATATTTTAATAAAAATTGAAAATAAAAATAAATTTTTTCTCTTTCTGTATTCAAGAAAAAGAAAAGAAGCAAAAAAGACAAAAAAAGAAAATTGAATAGATGGACCTGTGAACAGACTGAAATATGATTTAAATTACATTGTTTTCCCCTAGAGGTCAAACTATGAGCCAATTTATAATCTGTAAACTAAGCAGGTGGAGAGATTTGTGGTGTTCCTGAAGAGCAAGGTTGGCCCAGTTGGGGGGCGCTTAGTGTAATGGCTCTGTCCTCCACTAGATGGCACTGCTTAACTTACTTGGGTTGATTGTTGTGGTGCTTGTAGGTGTGTATGTGCATGAGCGGGAGGAGTGAAAATGGTGTCACCCAGTTACCCAGTCTCTAGTATCAGAACTCTGTGCTCTCCCTGACCAACAATTGTTCAACAATCCTTTGTCTCTGGCTTTCTTTCACTCCTGGCTTTTACACTGTCTGTGACCAAGCCATCAGGTTGCCAGGCAGCACCTTCCTCCTGAGTTTTATCTCAGATGCAGCTGTGTTTCACTTCTGAGGGACTGCAGCTTTGACCTGCTCAGATCCTCTGGGGGAGAGTCTCATTGAGCAATGGCCAGGTGCTGGCCACACCCAGGAACATTTGCGGGACCATACTGTTGACGATGCTTCAGGACTGTAACTAGGTGCCAGTCCGCTCTAGAAAAAGTTAACGTGATTGTGTAGCAGCAGAGTTTCAGGGATTATGGAAAATCACAACACACATCTGGAGCCAGGCTTCATCCTTAATGACTTTGTTCCACCACCAGCGAATGTGGTTGTTCTCTCGGGTCTGCTGGGACTGGGTTTCCCCACAGCCTCTACCAAACGTCCTTCCAGCTGTGGAATTGTTTCTCCCCATGTGGGCTGAAGACTCCCAGACCCCACTCTGCTCCTGGGGATTCTTCCTTCCCACCAGAGCACTGCCAGGTATTGAACTGCAGAGTTTCAGACTCTGTGCTCCCCCTGTTTATAGAGTCTTAATGGAATTTAAACCCTCTCCTTTCTCCTTTCTCCCTCTTTAGTTCAGTTCCTGAGGCTGTTTCCACTCTTCCACTTTTTCTCCAGCTGGTTTTTTTTGGGGGGGGTTCCCATACTCTCTCCCCACCCCCGTCTCTGTCCTCCCTCCATAAGCAAAAATAGCTCCCTGCCCTCTGCAGCTTCTCTCCCCCCCGTTCACCTATCCATGCTGCATACCTGCTGAGTTCTCTGGTTCAGGTTGTGCAGATTGTTGTGTTAATCCTCAAATCAGTTTCCTAGGTGTGCAGTATGGTTTAGTGTTGATCTGGCTGTATTTCATGGATGTGAGACACAAAGAAACTTCTGCCATCTTGGCTCCTCCCCTGACATGATATTCTATGTCAAAAATCTGAAAAACTTCACCAAAAAAATTTCTAGAACTGGTATACAAATTCAGCAAAGTCCAGGATACAAAATCAACATACAGAAATGTATTGCATTTCTCTACACCAATAATTAAGCAGAATAAACAGAAATAAGGAACTGATCCCATTTACAATTGCACACACAAAAAAACATAAGATACTTAAGAATAAACCTAATCAAACAGGTAAAATATCTGTACACTGAAAGCTATAAAACACTCATGAAAGAAATTGAAAAGGTCACAAAGAAATGGAAAAATCTTCCATGCTCATGTACTAGAAGAACAAATATTGTTAAAATGTCTTGCTACTGAAAGCAGTCTACACATTTAATGCAATCCCTATCAAATAACACTAGCATTTTTCACAGATCTAGAACAAACAATCCTAAAATTTGTATGAAGCCACAAAAGACCTCAAATAGCCAAAGCAATCTTGAAAAAGAAAAACAAAGCTGGAGGCATCACAATTCTGGACTTTTAAAGTTATGTTACAAAGCTGTAGTCAAGACAGTATGGTACTGGCACAAAAACAGACGAATACATTAATGGATCAGAATAGAAAACCCAGAAATGGACCCACAGCTATATAGTCAACCAATCTTCAACAAATTAGGGAAGAATATCCAATGGGAAAAACATTCACTTCAACAAGTGGTGTTGGGAAAACTGGAAGCAACACACAGAAGAATGAACCTGGACCACTTTCTTACACCATATACAAAAATAAAGTCAAAATGGATGAAAGACCTAAATGTGAGACAGGGGACCATCAAAATCCTAGAGGAGAATACAGGCAACCACCTCTTTGACCTTGGCTGCAGCAACTTCTTACTAGACACGTCTCTGGAGGTAAGGGAAATAACAGCAAACATGAACTATTGAGACTTCATCAAGGTAAAAAGCTTTTGCACAGCAAAGGAAACAATCAAAAAAACTAAAAGGCAACTAATGGAATAGACGAAGGTATTGCAAATGACATATTGGATAAAGGGTTAGTATCTAAAATCTATATAGAACTTATCAAACTCAACATCCAAAAAACAAATAATCCAGTTAAGAAATGGGCAGAAGATGTGAATAGACACTTTTCCAAAGAAGATATCCAGATGGGTAACAGACACATGAACAGATACTCAACATCACTCATCATCACAGAAAAAAAAATCAAAACCATGATGAGATTTCACCTCACACCTGTCAGAATGGCTAAAATTAACCACTCAGACAACAACAAATGTAGGCGACGATGCAGAGAAAAGGGAACCCTCTTACACTGTTGGTGGGAATACAAACTGGTGCAGCCACTCTGGAAAACAGTATGGAGGTTCCTCCAAAAGTTAAAAATAGAACCACCCTATGACCCAGCAACTGCACTACTAGGTATTTGCCCAACTTATACAAAAATAGTCATTCGAAGGGACACGTGCACCCCAATGTTCATAGCAACATTATCAACAATAGCCAAAGTATGGAAAGAGCCCAAATGTCCGTCAGCTGATGAATGGATAAAGAAGAGGTGATATATATAATATATAATGGAATCAGCCCTCAAAAGGAATGAAATCTTGCTATTTGCAATGATGTGGATGGAGCTAGAATGTATTACGGTAAGCAAAACAATTCAGTCAGAGAAAGACAAATACCATATGATTTTACTCATGTGTAATTGAAGAAACAAAACACATGAACATGTGGGAGGGGGGAAAGGAGAGAGGGAAACAAACGATAAGAGACTCTTAAAGATAGATGAGGCTCCTGGATGGCTCAGTCAATTAAGTATCCGACTCTTGATTTTGGCTCAGGTAATGATTCTAGGGTCCTGAGATCAAGCCCTGTGTTGGGCTCTGCACTGAGTGCAAAGTCTGCCTAAGATTCTCTCTCTCCCTCTCTGCCCCTGCTCTCTTCTCTCTTCCTAAAATTAAAAGAGAGAGAGAGAGAGAGAATCTTAAAGGTAGAGAACAAACTAAGGTTTGATGGGGGGAGGTGGGTTAAGGATGGGGTAGATGGGTGATGGGTATTAAAGGGGACACTTGTTATGATGAGCATTGAGTGTTGTATGTAAGTGATGAATCACTAAATTCTACTCCAAAAACCAATATTGCACTGTATGTTAACTAACTCGAATTTAAGTAAATAATTGAAAAGAAAAAAAAAAGAAACAAAACAGATTAACATAGGGGAAAGGAGGGGGAAAAAGGAAAGGGAGGTAAACCATAAAAGACTCTTCACTATAGATCACAAACTGAAGGTTGATGGAGAGGAGGTGGGGGGATGGGCTAAGTGGGTGATGGGTATTAAGGAGGGCACTTGTTGAGATGAGCAGTGGGTGTTATATGTAAGGGATGAATCACTAAATTCTACTGAAACCCGTATTACATTATATGTTGACTAACTAGAATTTAAGTAAAAACTTGAAACAAAAAAATAAAAATTCAAGTGAAAAATAAAATAAATAAAAATATAGGAAGTCCAATTAAATTTGAAGTTCATATGAATAATGAATTATTTTTATTACAAATATGTCCCAAATATTGCATTCATCATAATTATGCTAAAAATTATTTGTTGTTTCTCTGAAATTCAGGTTTAACTGGGCAGCCTGTATTTATCTGGCAAAGTACATTTAATTCCAGTGCACTCTAAAATTAAAGGACAACTCCTTTAGAAGAATGTGGGCTCTGAGGAAGCTATCTTTTCAAGAACTTATGTCAGGGACTGCTGAAGAGCCCAGTTATTGAAACAGGGGTATGGAGTGGAGAACTACTCAAAGGGAAATAACAAAGTGCCTGGCTCACTGCCACTGGGGCAGAATCAGGGTAAATTACCAGGCAGAGGCAAGCTGACTTCATTCACTTGGACTCCAAGGTCTGGAGTTTTCCTAGAGCAATGGTCCTCAATGTTTTGAAAGTCAGGGATGAGTGATTTTTTTCAAAAAGCATCTTAAGTATTTCTAAACCAATCCCCTGCCACTGTAGTGAAGGAAAAATATTTTCACTCTATTCTTTTAAGTTCTGTACCTGGAGCCTGCAAATTGTGGGAAAGTGACAATACAAAGGAAAAGGGGTTGGGCTTATAAACATGGTGAATTGTGGGAAAGTAAATTCATGGAAGAAACTCATGGAAGTTAAGGGTTGTTTTAGTAATGCCTTTTGTGCAGACCCATCTTGTGCCAACTTTCTGTCTTAAGTTATAAGGGTTGTTCTCATAGTAGGAAAAAGAGGATAAGAAACACTTTCACAATGAAGAATTTGTCTTTCTTTTGGGCAGATGGGGGAGAGCAAATAGCTCTTCCTGTGTTGGCTGCTTCTTAATTGCCTTCATCTCAAGATGTTCCTTATGTCCTCTTCACCCTCGTATTGAGGACCAGTATCACAGAGCTTCAACCCACAGATAGAACAGAAGGATAGGTCATTATGAAATATGCCTATTGTCTCTTATTGTCTCTATCCTGACTCAGCAGATAATATTTTTCTTCACTATTACCCATCCAGCTTTTTTCCATCCCTGCCCCACAGGTTCTTCTCTCCATTTGTACAAATAATAAACAACTATCACCCCTCGCACTTCTGTGGCCATTTCTTTAACATGGCTATTGCCAAGGTCTTAGCAGACACAATGTGCAGTAATCCTTACTACTTTGAGGACTCTGGGTAGAGAGTTGGGTTAGTTTTGCTGATACAGATATATTCTGAAAGTTTTCCTATTGCCATCATGTCAAGCTGGGCTGTATTTACAGGTCTGTTATCAGCCCAGTACAGCCGGACTCTACCTCCCTCCTGCTGTCTTATCACATTTTCATTATGATCCAAATGCCAGCATAGAAGAACCTACTTTCTGATGGATTAGGAAACTACTTATTCTGATGAGACTAATTCTTCTCAGGTCTGAAAGGATGAAAGGAAAGCCTTTTCATGAGAAGGCCTGACTCAACACTGGTGCCAGTGACTCAGTTTATTTGCTATTTCTTTCCACCTATCCCAGTTGTTATGTCAAATGGATGCTTCCTGTCCAAGAAGAACAGCTTTGCCTTAACTCCCTCCCTGACCTCCCCAACACCACCAGAAATGGTTGAAGGGTAATAGACCAGAGTGCATAACTTCAGCTCATTATGAAATGACATTTCAGCCATTCCAGAGATCAACTGGATGCTGGTAGAACAGAATGGAAATCATGCAATAGCCAGCCAGGGAAAAGACACACACACACACACACACACACACACACACACCACCCACTTTTTTATTGCAAAACATGTGGCACAATTGAGGTCTACAAAATGCATAGGTGAAAACAAACACTATATGTCCAACCGAGAAAGCCAAAACTCACGTTCCTTGTAGTAATATGCTTGAGCGTTCTCAATGGCATTGGCCAGTTTGTCTTGATTGAGAGTTATTGGCGTCATCTTATCTGTCCCCATACTTCACTGGACTGTGAACTCCTTGAGGGTAGGGGCATGTTTTATTCATGTCTGGTATTTACTTACAGCCCTTATCACAAAGCTTGGTTTAGAGTGAGCACTTTATAAATGCTTATAAAAATAGAAGAACTTGCAGACAGCACTGGCAGAAAGATGAAGAACAAAAGAGGAAGTGCAGGGCAACTTTCAAATCTGTACCAAGTATCAGTAGTTGAGCCCAAAGCGGACAAAAGCAGTTGTAGACCAGAGGAAATGGAAACTAAAGAGCATACAGATGGGCAGACTGCAGCTTTGGACAGCATATGAACTAAAAGTGGTCTCACCCTACAAGTAAGAATCATAAGAAAACTCAAGCTGCTCGTGCAACCTACTATTGAGAAGCAGTTTTTTAAAATGGGAAGACATTCGTGAAGATAAAAACAATGAAAATGAAAATATTATTTCACACCTTGCTTGATTCTGCATCTGCATTCATGTTATTCTCTCCTTCTTCTTCTTCTTCCCTCTGCCTATGAAATCCTCTGCATACTCTAAGGTACAGCTCCACAGGTCCCCCATGAGATTGTTGAAATTCATGTCATGTATCTCATTCAAGCCAAATGAGACCTACCTTGGGGGAACCACAGACTATCATGTCTTTTACAGCAAACACTAAGTATTATGGTTCTCTTTTGGATACTTTAATAGCCTAGAATAGTGTTGGGTCTATTATAGAGATTTGATAAATATTAGTTGACTGCCTAATTTATGGTAGATATAAAACCAATCCTGCAGAATGCTGGAAATGGTCCCTCTCCTGTGGAAACAGATTTAATTTGGCTTCATTAAATACAAAACTAGGCCCATCTCAGGCCAAGTGGGAATGTTACCTTTTGGAGATTGTTTTTCACTGCCTGGTGGAACAGTGATTCTGTTATGATTAGAGAATAGAAAGTAAATCTACCTCTAGTGCAGGAAATTGGAATAAATGACATAGAATTCCTCAGTGAGATGACTGATGGTTACGTTTTGTCTTTAATCAAGAAAAAAGGTTTAGAAGTGATGAAGGAAACTTTAGATCCCATGTCCTTTGGTTGTTAAACAACAATAACAGGATTCTGGCTTATTTCAAAGAACAGTCAGAGGCCATACAGAGATGAAGTACTAAAGGTGGCAAAAAAAATAGTAAAGGAATAAGGACATTCTCAGAGTGCAGCTAATTAAAAACAGAGATAAATAATCCTGTGATGGAAGTGGACTCCAGAAAATAAAAGTTGTGCAGAGAAGAATAAGAAATTGTGCCAGATTTAAGAGCCTAAGACATCCGAGGATGGGATGAATTAAGTTGTTACATTCTAAAAGGAAATTTCTGGTCCAAGAAGCAAAAAGCCTTAAGAGACAATGAGTATAAACTACTCTAAGACTGGGATATTCTAGGAAAAGGAGCAAAAATCCCAGAGTTCTCAGGACACCCAATGTAGGATAGTTGTGGTAGGCAGCCTTCTGAGATTCTCCACCCCTTCCAGTGATCCCCGCTTTTCAGTATTCATACCCTTACGAAATGGTCCCTCTCCTATGGAAACAGATTTAATTCATTATTCCCTTGTACAGTCTGCTCCCCTAGTTTGTGGGCTGGATCTAGTGGATTACTTCTAACTAATAGAAATCAACAAAAATGAAGGGATGTCACTTCTGAGATTAAGTCATAAAAGACTGACTTCCACTGTGTTTGTACACTCTGTTTCTCTTGCTCCCATTCGCTTGCTCACATTGATGAAGCCAGCTTACATGTTGTGAGCTGCTCTATGGAGAGACCCATGTGGCAAGGAAGAGAGGGTGTCCTCTAGCCATCAGCCAGTGACAAACTGAGGCCCTTAGTCCAACATCCCTGAATCCTGCCAACAACCACTGAGTAAGCATGGAAGCTCACCCTATCCCAGTAGAGCCCGGAGGTGACTGTGGCCCGGTCCATTACCTTATTTGCAGACTTGTGGGATACTCTGAGCCAGATAATCAAGCTAAGCCATCCACAGATGTGCAACCCACAGACACTGTGAGGTAATAAATGTGTGATATTGTAGGCCACTAACACTTGGGTGATTTGTTGTGCATCGATGAATAACTAAAACAACAGGGAAATCAGTCTCTGAGCTCATGCATGGAAAGGGGAACAGTGGAGAGGGCTCTGTAATGTGGTAAGGATATAAGTGACAACAAACATTAGATCACAGTGCTTATCATTATGAGGCAGTGGGTAAGGGGACTCTTTGAGAATTAATATTCTAGAAAATGCTCTTGTCCTATTGTTACCAGGGGCACATAATGGAAATAGAATCAAATACATAGAGAAAGAAATTTCAACTGAAGACCAAGGCCAGAAGCCCCAAAGAGTTGGTAGCCTGGGTCAGCCTCATGGCCTAGTCAGCCTAGGCATCTGTGTTTGCCAGAGACCCAATGGGACAAAATCTCCTCCATGGCCTCCTTTTCAAGTCTTCCCTTGAACAATGAGGACTTGCATGAGAAGGGGGAAATAGAAGGCTCCTGTTACATTTGCAGCTTCCAAGATGTGCTATGTGAATTGAAAAGAAAGTCAATTGGAAGGTGAATGGGGAATATTAACCTGAGCAGGATGGTGTAAGGAAGTAAGAGTCATCTGCAAATAGCCACTAAGCCTGCTTCATTGTTTTCTGGGACTGGGGTTGTGGAGTGACATGAGGCAGGATAAAGGTCAGAGCTGAGACATCATGCATATGCTTCCATTACCTTGTGCTCCAGCTGCCTTCAGCTCTGATGTTTCTGATCTAGCAAAATGGGGGGGGGGGGAGAGTAAAAGGGATTTGCAAAATGTGGGCTCAGGATAACGCATTTCCTCAGCCTTTCTTTTGACTTTCAGTCCTTCTGAAGTAACGACGGGACCGTGCTTTATGTACAATATCATAGACCCCAATACAATGCTAGTTTGCTTGTTCCTACTTCTTACCTTAGTAATCCTGCCCCACTGTCATCTGTGCCCTTCCGCAATTCCAGGAAATAATTATCCAATGTATTTGGTTGTTTGGTCCTCACAGCAACCCTACAGGGTAGATAAGGCAGCATTGTTATTTGTACAGTCAATTACAGACAAAGAAATGGAAACCCAGAGAAGTTGATCAACTGGTACAAAGGCACACAGCTAGTTAGTGACAGAGCTGGTAGAGAAGCTAGGTCTTTGGATCCCTAATCCAATACCTTTTAAAAAATTATTCCATGCTACTTCAGAAATAACTTGAAAAAATAAAGGGTTACAGAAATGTCAATGTTCATTACTATATAATTATATTGGCCCTTTCAATAATGAAAGGTCGCTTTTAATTTCTGACCTAGGGAATGACAGAAATGGTTACAAGCATACAATCCAAATAAGTCCTAAATCCAGGTTTGGTGTTGCATTGGATGACTTTCAGAGGCCCCTTAACTAATATTTTTCAGTCTTTGAAAGCATTTTCCAAATGGTGATCCATAGTATGTCATAAAATATTCCTCTAGTAAAAGGTTCCTGTTTATATGACTGGGATATGATGGCTGTAACAAAGATAAACAGGTTTTATAGCTGTAGGACTTCTCAGAGTCTTTAATAAGATTATATGCATTGTAAATGTACAAAATGAGATTTGAAATATACAGCCTTACTAAATTTATTTTATGATGGAATTCATTTTTCTCAGAGCATCCTGAGGAACTACAGTACATCAGAATATTGTTTGGCAGATGTTGGTCAATGAACTATATAAAAGGTGCTTTATAAATTTATAATATTAACACATATGTCTTCAGTCTTGAAAACCATGAAGGAAAAAGATTGCACCAAACACACATACAACTCTTCTAGGTTGTGGTTTGCTGGGACTGGTGGAATGGATTTCCCATTGGAACTGTGTTGGAAACATGTTTTATTTCCAGTAAGAAGGAAAAACCCTTTCGCCTCTCACTACTGATGAAAGAGAGTGAAGTTTGAGAAAGTGAGCCAAACACTTAAACTTTCCACTGAGCTGGCACCTGTCTACTCCAGCATGCTTTCTAAGCCCTGTGTGCATCCCCTAAACAACTGTAGGTTATGCTGTATTATTAAACTAAATAGCCTTCAGAGCCCAGCTAAGGTTCTAGACTTGATGCGTTTTGAAAGACATAACCATGAAAAAGATACCAGTGTTAGGCCATGAAATGTAGCCTTAAAACCCTAGAATTTTCCAGTTGATGTTGTTACAGTAAAGAGATCAGCACAGGTGTAAGCTGTTTTCATAGACTTCTAGAGAGCCTCTTCAGAAGCAGAACTCTTGACTCATCTGAGATTGGAAACAAACATAATCATACAGTGTTTTCCAACACATCCAGCTTTATTCCTGCTCTTGTTCTCATCTTTAACTCCTAAGAGCGAGTGCCCCAATGGTTTTCCTTCACAAGAAGAGATGCTCTGGCTTAAAAAGGAAATCTCCCAGAATATTAGAGCTGAAGACCTTGCAAAGCATCTAGTATTGTTATGGCTCAATTCAATCCTAGGAAGAACTGTTTATTATTATTATTTTTAATTTTTTAATGTTTATTTTTGAGAGAGAGACAGAGAGTGAGCAGAGGAGGGGCAGAGAGAGAGAGACACACACACACACACAGAATCTGAAGCAGACTCCAGGCTCTGACCTGTTAGCACAGAGCCCGACGTGGGGCTCGAACTCACAAACTGTGAGATCATGACCTGAGCCAAAGTCAAGCGCTTAACCCACTGAGCCACCCAGGTGCCCCAAGAACTGTTTTTTTTTTTTAACTTAAGGATGAGAATGTTGGCTTTGAAAGGAAAAAAAACAAATAATTTATTCCTCTGAATTGTATTCTGCACGTAAGGGACAAAGACTACTCCAAATGTGAAAAATAAAACATGATACTCAGATTCCTGCTCTTTAGCCAAGAGCAGTAATTAAATGGTTGCATCACAATCACCTGAGGGTCTTCTTTAAAAACATTCCTGGTTCCCCTGCCAGACGTATTGAATCAGAATCTCTAGAAGTGGAGTGAAGAATCTAAATTTTTAACAACTTCTTTAAGTTATTCTTATACATAACCAGGGTTGAAGACCATTAACTTAGATGATTTACATCTCTTCTAGTCTTAACATTTACAGGTTCCCTTATTTTAAAAAGACAGAGACATAGATCCATTACCTACTATGTGTCAGGAACCCTCCCAGACTTGCAGACTTTCTCAACCAAGTTTCTTCGTGTGAACCACAGAAAGTGATTTTATGATTATTTTTTTTTCAATTCTCCCAAAGATGATCCATAAAGAATACCATCATCAATGCATAAGAGATGGGTTAATGCATCACATAAAATTGTTGCCTTAGGACATTAGGGCTTCGTTCTCTCAGGGTTGCTAAAGGCTACTTAGGAGAGGGAAAATTTGTGAGGAACCAAGTATCTGAAAAATCATGTATTTACACTGTAGATAGTTCAGCTACAAGATGGGGCCACCAGCTCAACTTATCTATTGATCACTATATGTTTCTGATGATAAATTGCTGTTGAAGTTTTAGGGTTAACCTGTTACCACAGTGTATCCAGAATAAAGCAGTAACATTAAGAAATTTGGACTTCGTTCAAACATAAAACTATAGAAGGGGTTTTGACAGGATGAATAACAGGATCAATGATACATTTTTCAAATATCAATCTGACTGCAGGGTTGAGACTGGAAAGGAAGAAGGCAAGACCCAATGTAGACAGATAAACTGCTTAATGAAATAGCTATTGAATTAATGTGTTTGGAGATGCAAAGATAAATGATATAATTATAGCTCACGTTAAATACTAGGGAGAAAAGATCCAGGTGCTATGAAAGAGAAAAAAGAGGGCCTATTTACTTTATATGGAAGCATGCCGGTAGAAATATAATGTGAACCACATATACAAATTAAAAAAAAAAATTATCCTGGTTGCTGTGGGCAGAATGAAAAGGCTGTAGTGGGACAAAACTGCCCACTGTGTCCATCAGGGTTAGGTAAGCCTGGCATCCAGACCAGGAGAAGAGGGTGAGTCAAGTACCAGGAACAGCCTGACCACTGCATTTTGGAGAGTTGAGTCAAAGCCTTGAGCCAGTGGGAAGCCCTTAATCAGTAGAGAGTGGTCCGCAGAGCCCTGTCCAAACGTACCCGGGGGGGGGGGGGAATGAGAGCGGCTTGTAAACTTGACCTGACCTAGGTGTGCACACCTGTCAATATCCATAGATCTGAAAATATAAGGTTGTTCATTTTATTGTGTTCACATGATACCTCAATAAGTTAAAACAACTATTCAAATGATTTGCCTTAACCAATAGTACTTTTTGGCAAAAACAAGATGTGAACGCGATCATGTTCTACTGAAATTCTAATGAAAAAATTTGACTTGGGTAAGACCCAAATTTGCTAGAGATACCAACGATTCAGAGAGAGAATGGCAATGCATGAAGTGGCTTTATCGTATCTCATCATTTACATGTTCACTAGAGGTTTTGCAACTGAAACCTTTGTGACCCAGTCTTTGGACTGAAGTGGGTTTTTTCCCCCAGATATCCAGATGGTTCCCACCTGCCACCTACCACTATCCCTCTTCCACCATAATCATAATTTTCTCCTTCCATTCTCTCACTTTTACAACTTCTTTGCCAGAAGAAAACAACTTTTATGGCAGAGGAAAAACTTTTCATCAGAAAACTTCTAAGGGTTGGCCCTTGGGTTCAACCAGTCTCCCCACACACAATATTCACACATACTGGGAATCGTGAACTTCCCCTGAGCAGTGGTTGCTGAATTCTAATTTGTGCAGAGAATTACTGGCTCCTGCTAGCTACTACTCTCTTCCCCCAGCGTGCCAGAACATTTTGTAAAGAATCTTGGCTATGGAACTGTGGAGATTTTCTTAGTGTCTTCCGATGCTTCTGCCTTTCCTTTTCCTCAGGTTTTCTTCTCATGCTACATAATCTCCTTGAGAGATCTCATCCACTCCTACGGCTTTAACTCTGACAAATAGGCTAATTATTCCTAAATCTTTATCGCTAGCTCAGATGTTTTTCCTCGGCGTCAGATTCAAATATCTAAAAGCTTATAAGGCAATTGCACCTAGATATCCTCTAAAAACATAAAACTCAGCAACTCAGTAATTGAGCTCTTAATATTCTTTCCTCTTACCCCAAATCTATTTTTCCTTTTGAATTTTCTCTCTATATTAATGTTCTGTAAATAAATATTTCATTTGACTTTATATCAACAGTACCTTATACAGTGTTTGGCACAGAGTAGGCCAAATGGATGGATGAATGCGTGAATGGATGAGTGACAGAAGAATCCAACATCATTCCTGAAAAATGTTAGAGATTCAATGGCAAATAAAAGAGAACTGGACTATTTTCTTTTCTCACAGAGCCAAATCACTACCATACTTGATCAGTTAGTTTTCCAGTGTCTCTTATCTTTATGCCTTTTCCCCACTCCTATTGTCACTGTACTTGGAACTTTTGATCTATCCCAGTTTAATGATGGGTTTAGGTGACCACTTCCCCCAAGTGCACCTGCAAGTTTTGTAAGGGCAGGGATTGGTAGCATGTGTTATTTATCTCCGTGTTCCTAGAATTTAGCTCAGTGCTTGGCATATAGGAAGTGATCATTTAATGTGGAATGAATGAATGGAATAATTCAGTCAAGCTGCGATCTTTCTGTAGCTGGCTAGGGCTCTATTAATTTCTTCTTCATTTACTGTTCCTACCTCCACAGATACTCTGCAAACCTTGGGAGAGCTCTATCTCCACAGCCTTGGGTAGAGCCTTATCCACCTGACTTCACCTGGGCCTTATTACCCAGCTACCTATGGTTACACGCACAGCTGGTGGAATCCTTTAGCGTGGAGTTTGGTATGGAGGCCCATGTATACTGGCAATCCTTCTGAAATATTACAGCATATTTCCAATATCTGGCTGGATGCGTAGTAAATGTGGAAATATGGCTAGCAGTAGCTCCAGAATGACCTATTGAGAGTATGCTTCGTCAAGCTCATATCACAAACCGGAACCTTCTAAGTTGAATCAAATGGAGTGTCACATTTTTTATTGTTAAAAACTCACCCTTTTCTAATTTCCGTTTGCAATTTTGTTTTAGGTTTTTATTTAAATTCCAGTTAGTTGACATACAGTGTAATATTGGTTTCAGGTGTAAAATATAGTGATTCAACACTTCCCTTACATCATCCAGTGCTCATCATGTAACCACTTTTCTCTCAATAGGTAAATATTTCCCTCGGCTCATACAAATCCCCTCTGTCTTTTCAGATGAAGACCCCAGAGTGGCACTCAGTGAACATTTGATGGTCGGAGGAAATGTTCAGAAGGAACCTCCACCCCACCTCATAATTTGCTGTATACTTTCTTCTCAGGAACTAGGGACTAGAGAATGGAACTCCTTCTATGAACTCCCTCTTACCCCCTTTATTTCTCCCTTCCTCACAAACCCACAAGCCACAAATATCACATTATCAAATTCCTATTTGGGGAGCACCATTAACAGTTCGCAATTGAAGTCAAGGCCATTGTAAGTTGGAGGGACTCCTGAATTGTATTTTTTTCTTTTCTTACATTTTTTATTTAAATTCCAGTTAGTTAACATACAGTGTACTGTTAGCCTCAGGTGTAGAATTTAGTGATTCAACACTTGCATACAACATCTGATGCACATCACAAATGCCCTCCTTAATCCCCATCACCTACTTGACCCATCCTCCTTCCCACTTCTTCTCTGGTAACCATCAGTTTGTTTTCTATAGTTAAGAGTCTGTTTCTCGGTTTGCCTCTCTCTCTTTTTTCGCCATGGTCATTTGTTTCTTAAATTCCACATCAGTGAAATCATATGGTATTTGTCTTTCTCTGACTGACTTATTTGGCTTAGCATAATACTCTCTACTTCCAACCACATCATTGCAAATGGCAAGATTTCATTCTTTCTTATGGCCAAGTAATATTCCATTATATATATATATATAGGTATATATACTTATATATATACATACACATATACGTATATATACACGTATGTATATATGTATGTATACATATACATGTATATATATACATGTCTATATATACACACACACACACACATACGTATATATATACACACCACACCTTCTTTATCCATTAATCAGTCAGTGGACATTTGGGCTCTTTCCATAATTTGGCTATGGTAGATAATGCTGGACTCCTGATTTCTTTTTTGTTTTCTTTTCTTTTAATTTATTTTTTTTAATGTAATTTATTGTCAAGTTAGTTAACATACAGTATACAATGTGCTCTTGGCTTTGGGAGTAGATTCCCATGACTCATCGCTTCTGTACTATACCCAGTGCTCATACCAACAAGTGCCCTCCTTCATGCTTATCACCCATTTTCCCCTTTCCCCTGCCCCCCCATCAACCCTCAGTTTGTTCTCTGTATTTAAGAGTCTCTTATGGTTTGCTTGAAACTATTTTTTCCCCTTCTCTTCCCCCATGGTCTTCTGTTAAGTTTCTCAAATTCCACATATGCGTGAAAACATGATATCTGTCTTTCTCTGACTGACTTATTTACGACCTCTTAATTTTAAAACAAGAACTTTGTTAGAACTACCTACGTGTAAATGACAACATGGAGAAATGTGTCAACATCTCATTTGCAGGTTAAGGGGAAATCCTGTGTTTTCTACCTAATAAGGATTAGAAAATAGCCTCAACCAGAGGTATCAAAGAAAGTTCAAGCTGCAATGATATAGAAGACAACATAAGTTAGGCAGTCCGTGAGAAATTATGGAATTCAGTTTCCTAATATCATATAGGTGCCAACCAAAAGCCATGGTAGATAATTGTCCTGCCTGTTTCCATGTGTACTAACCAGAGCTAAACTTCCCTGAGTAGAGGGCAATTTTGCCTTTTAGGAATAATATGTGGAGTCTTACCTGTATTTAGTGTACTTTTCTGAGCGACCCACACAAAAGGCTCCTGCCACCTGGACTACTCAAGCTAGTAGGAATTTGTTCAAGCTTGTTTTCCCAAGGCTACCAAACCCTACTCACTAGTTTATGTTCTGCCTTAAATGTTTTGCTTGGTATTTTTTATTTAAAATTTTTTTTAACATTTATTTATTTTTGAGAAACAGAGAGAGACAAAGCACGAGCAGGGGAGGGGCAGAGAGAGGGAGACACAGAATCCAAAGCAGACTCCAGACTCTGAGCTGTCAGCAAGAGCCTGACGTGGGCCTCAAACTCACAAACCACAAGATCGTGACCTGAGCCGAAGTCGGATGCTTAAGCGACTGAGCCACCCAGGCACACCCTCCTTGGTATTTTTTTAATTACTAAATTATTTCTTATTGATCTGTCAATGGCTATTTCTTAACACCAAAAAGCCAGTGCTACATTGTTTTTATCAAAGACTTTTATAATTAAAGATCTTAACTGCAACCCAGAAGCAAAACAGAATCTCCAAGAAACAAAATTTCTTGGCTAGAAAGGTCTTTGGAAGAGCCAAGAGCATGGAAGCCATGATAGAGAAGTAGACTGGAAAGTAGCTTCCTTCCAGGCAATAGTCAAGAAAAACCACTGGAAGCTTTTTTGCCTCCAGATAGTACAATAGGAAATGAAAAGCCCTACTGCAAACCATACACAGAAAAAAAATCCCACAACACAATATTAATTTCATTTTGTAATAAGCATTTAAGAAGCACTTATATATGCCAGCCACTTTAAAACGGGTTGTGAGTTACAGAAATAAATAAGATATCATCTTGTTTCCAAAAAGTTTGCAGAAAAGTAGATTTCCCATAGCTCTATGTTAATCTCGCTTTCCTCTTCCAACTCATTTTGAATTAGCTTTCTCATTACAAAGCACTCCCACTTTTTCTGTTCATTGAACACATTAAGCTGTATTGTAGTGACTTTGCATTTTCTCTTCCCTTTGCCTATAATGCCATTAACTGCAATATTTCCCTAAATGGCTCCTCTTTATAATCACCAGAAAGACTTTCCCTGAGGATTCTACCCAAAGTAATTCTCTCCTTACTCTTGTACTCAGCATCTTATTTGTTTTCTTGAAAAAACTTATTACAACTGATAATTGTTCCATTTATTTATTTATTTTGTTTGTCTTCTCTAACATAATGTAAATACCATGAGGATGGGCACTAATCTTGTTCACCATTGAATCCCCATCAATTAGCACTCTGCCTAGTACACAGTAGTTGCTCAAAAATATGTATTGAATGAATGAATGAGATGATAAGGCATGCACACAAATAACCATTGTACAATGCAGTGTGGAGCAAATATATTGGGACAATGTTGTGGACCTTCACCTCTCCAGAGTCAATTCTCCTTATTTCTGGTAACAGACCTAAAATTTCCTTTCCAACTTTGGTCCACAATTAACCATAGAAGGTGAAATATGTGAGCCAAGCCTAAGTCAAGCAGTGTATGACATTTCCCTGGCTACAGTCATTTATTTGGTGGTTTGCACAATCAGAGCAAATCTCAGGACTTTATTGGGAATGCTGACTCAAAGACTTGCTCGTTCATTCTTTTGGCAGGGCTAGTGAGACCTGAGCTAAAGCAGTCATCTTATAATCATGAGGGCAAGAAAGCACTATGGAAGCTCAAAACAGGGAGAGATCATCGTAAGCCACCAGCTGTGGGCTGGGATGGTACTTGAACTAGACTTTGGAAGTAGGTATGATTATTTTTGTTAACGAATGATTTTCTTTCTTTCTTTCTCTTTCTTTCTTCTTTCTTTCTTTCTTTCTTTCTTTCTTTCTTTCTTCTTCAATATTGGAAAGAACCTTAGAGATCTAGACAGGTGAGACTCAGAGGAGTGAATTGACTTGCTTACATTCTTCACATGGGAAGTCAATGGCAGAGCCATAACCAATATCCAGACCTACTATCTCCTGACTTAAGATTCTTTCCACTCTATAAGTAGGATTTTGCATGTGTGGCTTGGCATTCTAGATGAAGGGACAGATTTAACATGTAAAATTTGTCAGAAAATTTCAAAAATGCTCATAAGATCGTAATCTATATAGTTAGAAGAAAGAATGTCAATAGGAGGAGACCAAGAGATCAGGCAGGAAACATCAGTTGGGGTCAGATTTTCAAAGGCAAAGGGAGAACATTCATAATCTTTGAATAAAAGAATATGATGATGTAGGTACCATGGAATATGGGGACAATGGAGATACCAGCTAGGTGGTTGCTGTAGTAGCCTAGCTATGCTATAATATGGTACCAAACCAAAGTGGTATGGGTATTAGGGGTGCGTGGATGGCTCAGTCGGTTAAGCGTCTGACTCTTGATCTTGTCTCAGGTCATGATCTCTCAGTTCGTGAGTTTGAGCCCCGCATCGGGCTCTGGGCTAACAGTGTGGAACCTGCTTGGGATTCTGTCTCTCCATTTCTCTGCCCCTTCTCTGCTTGTGCTCTCTAAATAAATAAATAAATAAATAAAAACTTAAGAAAGATTAAAAAAACTAAAGCGGTTTGTGTGTGTGTGTGTGTGTGTGTGTTTTAAAGAAAAATAAGGAACATATGTCCGTAACTGACCTCAGAAATACTTGTATTATTGTCTAAAAGCAATCCCAATTATGTTCATTTCTGTGAATGGCTTAATATATATAATATATATATATATTATATATATTTACACACACACACATATATACACACATATGTATACACACACACACACACACATATATATATATATATATATTTATGGAACATCAGCATATGTGCCTCTTACTCTTAAATGATATTTACCATTTACTATTAGATATGTGTCAGGTTAATTACACTGTAAATTTTATTTCACTTTAACCCATGATTTTATGCATGTATGCTCACTCAGCCTTCTGGATTTGGTGCTCATTGTGATGAGAAAGAAAAGTAGAGAAACTAGGCCAGCCACTTGGCCTTTGGCTTTATCATTTTTCATCTATTTCCATTTGACAGTAGCCTTTTCAGTTCCCAAAAGGGAGGTGAGTCCCTTTGTTCTAGGTGGAAATTTGGGGGTAAACCCTATTAGAAAAGGACAAGGGCACCTCCTAAGCCAAGAGCCTGAACAAAGCTGGCCATCTGCTTATTTTGTTGCAAAAACGAAAGTCAGCCACTTCTCAGCTTCTCCACTGGGTACCCACCCAAGATCTGCCCCAGGCTATTATGTCTGGCTGCTCAGCTGGGTTGCTCCAGACCAGGCCTGGTGGGTTTGCCTTGCACTATACTTAGCAACATGTCAGAGGGGAGGAAATAAAAAGAGCCCAGGGAAGAACTGGAGCCCATTTGAGCAATCAATCATCAGTCAAAGCTGAGCATTGCAGCTATTTATTTTGGAATTTTTAGGCTGTAATAGCAACATTATTCATGGCCCAACTTTTTTCTAGGTCAGATATTTCAAAGAATACACATACTCTCGTACACATACATTTTCTTGCTCTCCCTGAACAGGATACTTGGACTAGAAGATAAAGCAGAGCATTTTAGAGTAAAGGAGTAGAAAAGATGCCAAGCAAAGAGTTGGGCAGGTTGGACAGAAAGAAATAAAAGTCAATGTAAGGGTGACCTTAGCCTGGATTTGCCTAGGACAGTACCATTTGATGCCTGTTGTAGATTAACAACTGTTAATAATTACTTCAATTCCAAACTTGTTCTGATTTAGAGAGTGAACTATACGTTCATTCTATTGAACCCATTACTTTAAAGATAGCCACCTTCCATATTTATAGCTCATTATACTTTTCAGTAAGCTTTGTTTTCCATTTTTCTGTTAACACTTAAAGCACTTTTATATGGTAGGCACAGCAGGTGCTATTATGCCCTTTTAAAATGTTTATTTATTTATTTTTGAGAGACAGAGAGAGCACATGTGAAGGAGAGGCGTGGGGTTGGTGGGGAGACACAGAATCCAAAGCAGGATCAGAGCTGTCCACACAGATTCTAATGCCAGGCTCAAATTCACAAACTGTGAGATCGTAACCTGAGTCCAAGTCCAATGCCTAGCTGGCTGAGCCACCCAGGCTCCCCATGCCCTTTTAACAGATGAGAAAACTAAGGCCAAAAGGTTAATTTTTCCCAAGGTTAATAAATGATAAACCTGAGATTCCTGCTTTCAAGACTCAACTTTTTCCCAATGTACCGTTTTGCTGTTCCTATTATTACTTAAGACATGTTGTCAACTCGACTATATCCAATAATCAGCATAAATATAACAGGGCCAACTGTATACAACATTTAGCCCATTAATTCCTGAGCTAGACACAAAATTCATACAAACTTAGGAAGAGTGAAAAAATTCCCTGTAGGTTAAAATGATGAGAAAGTATAGGGTTAATAGAGCCATGCCTTATATCATTGTAGCTCCAAACAGGGGCAGTAAAAGCTTGGATGACACAGTTGGCATGTTGGTTTATTGATTGAGTCCTAGTATATTCTTGGTAAAATGTGACGTAAGACAAGCTTGAATTCAGGACTAATACTTTTCATGCTAACCTGTGCTAAATTCATAGTCCCTCTGGATATCTACTCTGCTTATGTTTCTCATTGTCCTCTGCTTGCCCACCTACCTCTACAGCAAGTGACAGATTTACAATGTCCTCTTACTCAAGCCCAGATCTCCAACAAGAGAAAGTTAAAGTCAGGTAGCAGGTGAAAGTGACCTGATTATCTAAGTTAAGTTACTCACTGTAAGTGAAGAAATGGGGATTACTCACTGTAAGTGAAGAAATGGAGGTTTGAGCCTTTACTCTCCTGGTGGTGTTTGCATTTAGAGAGAAAACATTGGGCCTTTCCAATGTCCTTTTCAGATTCCAGTTACAATCCAGTTAATCTCACTGCTTGCTAAGGAGGAAACAGCAGCCCAGCACATTCCTCTACAGACCTGGCAATCAAACCAGCCAAAGAGGCAAGACAGACAAAGGTGAGGTCACAGTGGTATTGTTTAGGGTAGTTGCTATAACTTATCACTCTGGCTTAGTCCCAAATCACACAAACTATCTCATTCTTCATACAGGAGCCTATGGCTTTGTAACTCTCAGTTCTGTGTCTGGATCCATTATACTTAATCTCTGTTGCCATGGTAAGGTTTTATACCTGCTTTGTATTAATTTATTCATTCAACAAATATTAAGTGCCTACTATGTGTTAGGTCATGTGGAAAGTACCAGTGATACAACAATGAATGAGACATGGTTTCTATTGTTGATGAGTTCACAGTCTAATAAAAAAGGCAAACAAGTAAATGAATAATTACAGTATAGTATAATGAGTGTTACTCATTCACTTGTTGACTCACGTGTTCAAAAATATTTATTGAGCACCTATTATATGCCAAACCTTGTGCTAGGTACTGAGAATATGATGGTAAGCAAGAAAGATAAGAAGCATCTCCCAATCTGTGTGCCCCAGTACTTATCACCCAACACAGTACCTGTCATGAAGATAGCTCTTTGCAAATAAATGAAATGGTTTAATCTGAAGTCATCCTCCCCCTAATTTTTTCTGAACAGTGGAAACTTCTTTAAGAAAAATCTTTCATGCAAACCTAAAATATGAAATAAATGAAAGGGGGAAGGGGAAGAAGGTAAAAAGTAATATCTAAAAAACAAAAGAAAGAGGAATTTTCTTATTGAACTTGAAGTGTGAGCCCAAGAACTCTGCTCTATTAACATAGCCCTCCCCTGCAAAAATCTCTCCTACCTAAGTAGTCCATGAGGCATCTCAGCAGCATGAGGAAACCAATGGATCAGTTTGTTTTTCACATTATTTTTTTCAACCCAACAGTATTTGTTTCACCTGAAGAGCTTGTCAAATAGGCTGATTTCTGGGACTCCTCCCAGAGACACTGTATCAAATTCTTTGGGGATGGAGGCCAAGAATATCACCTTCCAGGTGATTCTGATGCATACTTGAGGTTGAGAAACACTACCTAGTAGGCTTTGTTCATAAAAATGTAATTTCATTTTTTATTGCTGCATAGCAAATTGCCACACAGACTGAGAAGGCTAAAACAACGCCCATTTATTAGCTCACATTTCTGTAGATGACAAGTCCAGGAACAGAGTGATTAGGGAAACCTGCTCAAGGTTTCCCAAGACCAAAATCAAGATGGGCTGCTTTCTCATCTGGAACTCAAGGTCCTCTTCCAAGTTTGTGTAATTGTGCCAGAAATCAGTTCCTTATGGTTGTAGGACTGAGGTCCTGATTTCCTTGCTGGCTGTCAGCTGTAGGCTGCTCTTAACTACTATAAGTCATCCACATTCCTTGCTACATGGCCCCTATCAGCAATAGAGAATCTCCCTCGTGTTGAATCTTTCTCGTACTTGAAATTGTTTTTGACAAGAAGAGCATTTTTAAGGGCTCACTGATGAGGTCAGGCTCACAGAGAATAATCTCTTTCTTAAAGATAAGTGATTTGGGATTTAAAATTTTTTAATGTTTATTTTTGAGAGAGAAAGACAGACAGAGCATGAGCAGGGGAGGAGCAGAGAGAGAGAGGGAGACACAGAATCCGAAGCAGGCTCTGAGCTATCAGCATAGAGCCCGATGAGAGGCTTGAACTCACGAACCCTGAGATCATGATCTGAGCCGAAGCTGATGCTTAACCAACTGAACCACCCAGGCAACCCTATTTGGGATTTTAATTACATCAGCAAAATCATAGTAGTGCCTAGATTTGTTTGATTGAATAATTGGGAGCAGGTGTGTATAAACCAGGGGATGGAAGTCTTTAGGGCTTATAACCCTTTGTTAGGGCTGCCATAACAAAATACTATAGATTGGGTGTCTTAAGCAATAGAAACTTACTTTCTCACAGTTATGGAGCCCGGAAGCCCAAGGATCAAGGTGTCAGTAGGTATGGTTTCCTCTGAGACCTCTCTCTGTGGTTTGCAGATGGCTTCTCTCTTGGTGCCTCCTCATATAGATTTTCCTCTGTGTGCACCCATCCCTGGTGTCTCTTCTTCTTACAAGGATATCAGTCACGTTAAATTGGGGCCCCACTCTAATATCCTAATTTTAATTACCTCTTTGAAGATTTGATCTCCAAATACTGTTACATTCTGAGGTACTAGAGGTTGGGACTTCAACATATTAATGGTGGGGGAACGCAATTCACCCCATTATGACCACCATCTTTGAATTCTGCCTATCATACTAGACATAGGTACTACCTTTTTTGAAAAACAGATAGTCTCTCTCACTTTTGCATTGAGGTTTTACATTAGAGAGCCGCAAACAATGTAACTTACAGGGAGCCTCTGAGGGCCTATTTGTCAAAGTCCTGAATTCCAATCACACAACCTCTACTTCTAGGGAGTAGTATTGGTGGTCGTGCCATGACAGAGGATTTGGAGGAAAAAGCATACAAACAGCATGCCGGGTTCTGTTTTTACAGGTGTCAACTTAGTATTAGCTGTGAATAGCAACCAGAATTTCTGCACTGTGGTTTCAATATTGAAGGAATAAAAGTTTCGGAACCCCTTCTCTATAGCCATGATTCTCAGCCTGTCCCTCCTCGGCAATGCTTGTAGTCTTACCCTAAACCTACTGAATCAGAGCTTCAGAACCAAAGTCAGAGTATCTAGTTTTTCCTCCTCTTCACTGGTGAATTTAATTAAGTGCACCAATGACCCAGAAACTAATGTGCTTGGCCCATCATAGTTGCTCAGTAAATATTTTTACTCGAATAGAAAACTCTAGATAATTTCTAGTGGTTTATTAAGTTCACTTTGCAGTCATCTAGAACTGTGGGCTTTATATGTAGACCCAGAATCTGATGTACTTATAAGTGATGTCCATCCCCAGAATCTACCGGAAAGCCAGAAGAAGCAAATGTTTGGGTTTTGTTCCCAATTTGAGCCCCTGACAGAGCTTGGGGTGCTGTTGCTTATGTCTTGAAAAGCAGCCTTTTACACATGAAGATTCCAATTATTGATCCTACTGCTCTCACGGTGCTGCAGATGGTTGGGGACTGTGACCCATAGTTGGCCTCTTGCTCAGGAACTATTCTGGTCAAGGCTTTCTTTGGGCCAGCCTTATTTTTTCACATGAAGAAACACCTTTTTCCCCAGCCAAGCAACATCACTTTCCGTGGCTGATCGATATGCCTTGTTGTGACATGAAGCTCCCATGATCTTCATATAAGCTCCCTCTCCATAGTTCAAAAGATTATTTTTAAGCGATATCTAAGAACCACATGAATGAATGAATGAATGGGCAACTACCTGAATTAGCATATGCGTTTCAGGTGGGGTCATCTAATAGGAAAATATTGATATATGCGTGAGAAGGGCAAGAGCAAAGATAAATGAGAGGCATGGGGGCCATGATAACAGCTCATGTCACATAAAAGGAAAGCATGGAGAGCCCTGAGGAATGAGAAGGATAAAGGCATGAGAGAGGTGAGGGCCATGAGAATATCTAGCAAGAAGCGACAGAGCTGTTAGAGTCACAAAAACCATTCCCTTCATCTTTATAATGCCAAAAGGATGGTCTGAAGACCTGCTACATCTGAAGGCCCCGGGAAGCTTGTTCAAATGAAGGTTTCTAACCGGATTATGCTGATGGTTTCACAACTCCACACAAATTTACTAAACATCCCCAAGTTGTACACTTAAATGAATTTTATGATATGTAAATTATACCCCAATAAAGTTATTTAGAATACAGATTCCTAGGTACCACCCCATATTTACTGAACAAGAATCTCTTGGAGTGGAACCCAGAAATTGATATTTTTAACAGCTTCTCTTGATGATTTTGATGCCTGCTGAAGTTAGAGGTGCACGTGGTGACGTAGATGAAGCATAAAATATTAAGGCTGAATGGGAAAAGCGGCAGTGAGGTTTAGAATGACGTTTATGTAAATTAAAAACCTATACAGATTTTGTAAGAACACATACAACAAAAAGATACTCATTGGTGACCTTGGAATGGTTGGCTGCAGTAAAGATAAGAGACAGAGGTATCAACCTTTAAGAAGGCTTTTAACCAGTACTAGGGAGCCTTAAGATGTTATCCTTAAACTCACCGAGGAGAGAAAGAATCTCTTTGTCATCTTCCTAGCATGCCCATTCTAGTTTTAGAACTTGCCTGATCTTTCTGTTTTACACTGGTCTCTTCCGATGCCATGCAAGCCCAGCACTTCCTGACCATGGAGACTTCACAAATTTTAGCAAACAAAACAAAACAAAACAAAAACAAAAACAAAACCCCACAGGGTAGAAGGTGTTTGGCTACCTACGGAGTGACTCCCAGGGAAAAACTTAAGGACTTAGATCTCAGGTTCAATTGAGTTGATTTTCCACGGATTGCCTTTATGTCTCAAAAAAACCCCTACAATTAAATACTTTCAATTCTTGAACTGTTTGCAGGGAAAAAAATCAAGGTAATTAGTAACAGGAAGCATGTATGAAGAACATGCAGTTAAATCTACTGGATTATAATCTTTATGTCTAAGCATAAATCATTAATACAGTCTTCAATGAGTTATCTCTCTTCACCAAAGGTCAAATATTTCACCAGGGCTTCTCAGAGTGTCGTCCCTGGACCAGAAGCATTAACGTGGCCTAGGAACTTGTTAGAGGTACAAATTATCTGGGCTCCACCTCAGACCTACTAAATGGAATCCCCATCTAGGGATGGGGCCCAGCTATTTGAGTTTTCACATGCCCTCCATGTGCTTCTGGTGCACTGAACTAATGAACGCCTGATCTACACTTAAGAAGGGAACCAGCATGGTCACTGCTACTGCCTCACCCAGCCAACTTCTCTGTTAGCTGGCGAGGTCAACCACTTTCAACTGGGTCAAGAAAGGGTCATGAAACCCTTTGAAAGCTAGTCCCAAGATTAATATCCAGGCACTTTTTTTTTTTTAAATACTGCACTCACTCCTTCCTTGCCAGAAGCATCCACAGTCCTCTTGTTACAAGAAAACCCTCTTCAAAATTCTGTGTCACAATACTAATGGCAAAGAAAAACAATTGTTATGGTTTCTAGAGATAATTCTGTGTATTCGTTCTGTGTAAAGTTGTTTAGAAGGACATTTGTAACTTTAAGGTACTAAAGAGCTGAGTAAGTAAAGCAGTCCATCTGAGGACTTTATTCTCTCCCACCCCCATTCATATACATTATTAGTAAATGATAGTCTGTAAAGTGTATTATTTGTTTTCTTTTCTCTATGGTATTTTATATCAGGTCACAAACTCAATTACCTAAAGGAACATGATGACTAACATAAATGACTAATGTGGGACTGCCATGACAAAACTTTGCAACCAGCCTCTGCCAGAGAGCAACAGGAAGTGATGAAGGCTATGGCAAACTGGAGAACACATCGAGGCAAACTGATCGAGGGGGGGCTGGCTGTTACTCAGCTCTAACTAATTGTAGATAGATGAGAATGATTTTTATGTGAGCTTCTTGAATCTTTAAATGTCAGCTTCAGTTAAAGCTAGCACACTGTGAAAGCCAAACAAAATATATGAGCTTATGGACCAACTAGTCTGGATTTCTGCTGTACATTGAACCAGCCCTTACCAAGAAGGCTTGCCTGTCTGCAGTGTAGTCTTCCTACTCTCCAAGCCAGTACAATCTTCAGCTAAGCTATGTAATTAATCTACATGTAGAAGCCACCCACTGTCAAAAACCCAATAAAAGGTTTGAATTTAGAAATCTCGGATCGTCTTGTGCCCTGTATGGATTCAGGAATCATGACGCAATTCTAGATCTCGATGACTGGTGTTTGTATCTTCCATGATAGAGCCTATTAAACATGGGAGTAAACTTCTTGGCCTCCGTCCTCTGAATTTGTATTTACATTTGTCAAAGTCTGTCACAGTCTGGTTTTTCTTGCAAGAGGAAAACGCAACTAACTCCTAACTGAGATAATTCCATGCGAAAAAATACAAATGTTAAGTCAAAAGTTAAATGAAAATAAATTAAAACTGCAATGAGATACCACTGTGCACCCACCAAATGGCTAAAATCAAAAGGACTGATGAAACTAAGTGATGAAGAAGATGTGGAATAAATGAAATTCTCATACATTCTCATTGGGAGTATAAATTGGTTCAACCACTTTGGAAAGCAATTTGGTATTTTCTGCTAAAGCTTAACATATGCCTATCTTTTGGCCCAAGAGTTTAGGCCTCAGTATTTATCCCAGATAAATGAACATATATATCTATCCAAAGACTTGTAGGAAATGTTAATAATCATTTTGTTCATAGGAGCCAAAAGCTATACACAACCCAAATATACATGAACAATAGAATAGATAAAGAGGTTATAGTCTATTCATAAGACGGAATACAACTCAGGTTTTTTAAAGAACAAACTGCTGATACACCCCCAAAGCATTAATGAATGTCAAAAACATTACGTTAACTAAAAGAAGTCACACAAAGAATACATACCGAGTGATTCTATTTATAAGAAATTCAAGGACATGTTAAATTCAAATTAAAGACCAACCTTGGGGTCAGGATTGGCCAGGACAGGGCTTACAGGAAACTCTAGGGTGCTGTAAATGTTCTATATTTTGATTGGGGTGGTGGTTACACAGGATTTGTCCACTTTATATAAATTATGCCTCAGGTGGCTTAGTCAGTTAAGCGACCAACTCTTGATTTCGGCTCAGTTTATGATCTCGCTGTCTGCGAGACTGAGCCCCATGTTGGGCTCAACACAGAGTGCAGAGCCTGCTTGGGATTCTCTCTCTCCCTCTCTCTCTGCCCCTCTCCTACTCATGCTCTCTCTCTTTCAAAATAAATTAATTAATTAAAAAATAATAATAAATTATGCTTCAATAAAAGCAAAACAGTGTGGAAAATACCAACTGAGAAAAATGTTCAACATATATAGGATACAAAAGTATACAGGACGTATAAAAATGTCCTGCAAAAAAAAGAAAAAAAGATAAAGTGTCCAATGAAAAACTGGGCAAAAGCTAGAAGTAAGCCAGCGACCCAAGAGGAATTCTAAATAACTAAGAAGCCCATGAAAAAAAAAGCACTAGTAATCAGAGAAATGCCACATAAAACATAATACTTCACAATCCTACTTTCATTTCCAAAGTGGTTAATTGTCTTGAGAAAATAGCGGAAGTGTAATCTCTCAGATAGATAGATAGATAATCTGATTTTCTTAACTTATTACTTATTATAACGAGTACCAATTACCTTTTAATTAAAAATAATAAAGAGTTAATCTCCTCTTTTTGTTCTATTCAGGCCTTCAACTGATTGACAAGGCCCACCCGCATTAGGAGGAACAATCTGCATTTCTCAGATTCTTTTGTTTTAATTTTTTTTAAATGTTTACTCACTTTTTGAGAGAGAGACAGAGCATGAGTTGGGGGTGGGGGGAGACAGAGGCAGACACAGAATCCCAAGCAGGGTCCAGGCTCTGAGCTGTCAGCACAGAGAGCCTGACATGGGACTTGAACTCACGAATTGTGAGATTATGACCTGAGCTGAAGTCGGATGTTTGACTGAGCCACCCACGCGCCCCCTCAGATTCTTAATTTCATCCAAAAATACCTTCATACATATACCCAGAATAATGTTTAGCCCGGTATCTGGACACTCCATAGCCTAGTCAAGTTGATACACAAAAGTAACCATCACAGGGAACTTGGCCACATTAAAAGACAAAACAAAACAGTTACTCTGTCTTTTGGACTCTGTCTAGGAGAGATAGCATGAGGCAGATAAAGAAAATAGGCCTGGGGGCGCCTGGGTGGCTTGGTCGGTTAAGCGTCCGACTTCGGCTCAGGTCATGATCTCATGGTCCGTGAGTTCGAGCCCCGTGTCGGGCTCTGGGCTGACAGCTCAGAGCCTGGAGCCTGCTTCAGATTCTGTGTCTCCCTCTCTCTCTGCTCCTCACCTGTTCATGCTCTGTCTCTCTCTGTCTCAAAAATAAATAAACGTTAAAAAAATTAAAAATAAATAAATAAATAAATAAATAATAAAAATAAAAAAAAATAAAATAAATAAAAAAAGAAAATAGGCCTGTGTAATAATGCTTGGGGAGATTGCTTAAACTTTCTAGGCCTCAGTTTTCCTCATCAGTAAAAGGGAGATGATAAAGCTTCCTCCCTCACAGGACTGTGGTGAACATTAGAGTTCATACATACAAAACACTTAAAACAGGGTCTGGTACATAGATACTGCTAAGGTCTGAATGCTTGTGTCTCCCCCAAATTCATATGTTGAAATCCTTAAGTCATGAGGATGGAACTTTCATGAATGGGATTAATGCCTTGTACAAAAGGCTCCAGAGAGATCTAGCCCCTTCTACCATGTGAGGACACGACAAAAACTCTCAGACCCAGGAGAGGGCCTTCATATGACCATTCTGACACCCTGGTACCCATCTCAGACTTCCAACCTCCCAAACTGTCAGAAATAAACCTCTGCTGTTTATAACGCACCAGGTTTGTAGTATTTTGTTATAGCAGCCCAAATGTACTAAAACAGATTCCATATACCTGTTAGCTATGATTATCAAAGTGAATATAAACTTGGGGAAAGCAGGGATCATGTCCTGCTTTTCCCCTGATATATCCCAAGTGCCTAGAGCATGATCAGCACAAGGCAGACACTTAAAATATTTGTGGAATGAATACATTTAGATAGGTGTTTATACTTCTCAGAGGATATTCATCTCTCGTCAGAGAAACATACTTACCTTGTTTAAGTCTCAGATCCCTTTCTGGACAGTTCTTTGGGTAGCCTGTGGGTGACAGCTTAGCACAGTGGGCAAAGATACCATTGCATATTTGAATTATCAGGATAACTTACAGACTGACTGCGGAGGAAGGAAAAACTTGCAAAATGTATCCACTCAGTCCCTTCCCTAAAACACCTGGCCTATCAACAGAAGGTTAAAGCAGAGGTGCTAGGAGACCAAGGGGTCAGCTCTTGCTGGTGCACTTCTTGGAAAGACTCTACCACTTACCTCCCTTACCTGCTCTTGGTAAAGTCAACCATTGCTTTCCTAGGGGCAGAGCCTGTCCGCTCTCAATCTCAAATCAGTTACCCTTGATAAGGACCATCCATGGGCTTTTATACACTAGCCATAAAAGAACACAACTCCTTTTCCATGAGCAGCTTGTAGTTAAGGGGGAGTTGAGAAAAGGGAGTGAGGAAGAAAGGGTTCTGGGATGAGGGTTGTGGACGGCAAAGCTACCCATACCCTATTTCATAATGCTATTTCATGAGGCTGTGGTGAAGGGCACGGTACCCTGGGCCCCTGCCCAAGAAATCCAGGCAGTCCAGAGCGCCTATCACCAAACAGGCACAGCGGCTCCTGGGACCTTTCACAACCCAGCTCTGGCCAAAGCATGCTTGTTAACTTAGTTTGAGTTTACAGATCATTAGCAATTTTGACCACTTCATTAAAACTTTGCCAAACTTTGGTCGGTCATTTCGGTCAGTTTTTTTTCTTTCTTTTTTTCTTATGTAACTCCCAAAAGACTTTTGAAAAACAATGTACTCCCTGGTACATGTTTAGACTAACATCGAACTTGTATCATAAGTTTATTAGTTGGAAAAGTTATCTTTTCTGGCATATTGTTACGTATTTACTTGTTAAATAAACTACTGTTATTCCTATAAGTATATCCAATGTAATCAAAATGCCATAGAGATTTGATACACAACCTTCTCAATTTAAAAATATGTGAACACAATTTCTCCTTGGACTTGTGCTCGTTTTCTACTCACCCTACAGAATATTATAGTAATATACGTAAAAACATTTTATTTATCACCCTTACATACTTATATTTCTGTATATCAATTTTTTAAATTTCTTGTTACCATAGTGGGTAATAACCATGTTTTTTTCTTTTGGAGTAAGTTACCATTATAATCATGAGTAGTACATAATTGATAAAGGTATATGAATACATTATACATTTTAAAAATTGCTAAACATGTAAAAAGAAAGTGTTATTGAAACCTGTAGATTTAGATGCTTTAGCACTGATCAATTTCTTTCTTTTAATTTTTGCTTTTTATGGAGTAAGTATTAAGAAATCTTGTTCACCTAAATAAGTATATGGGAATGGGAGTTTTCTTATTACAATGTCACTTAATTGTTTGAACATCTTCTGTGTTACATGTAAAAAATGACAGTGTTTATCATCAACATGGTTTTTAACCATCAACCAGCTGATAATTCGACTAGTCCCTCCGTTTTGTTAAAAGTCAATAATTTAAACAATCTGCCTTGCAATGGAGTTTCTTCACCAAGTCAAAGCTGGAACAATTTGAGAAACAAAATAAATGACAACAGTATAAGATACAAGAATCATCCAAGAATCCATACTGACATAATACATAGTTGAACAAATGAATGAATAAGTAAACAGATAGAGAAGCAATAGCTATTCCTTAAGAATTCTAATTAACAAATATAGAAAAATATAAGGGAAATAGAAAATCACCATTAAAACACCACAGTAACAATTGAAGCAGATAAGATCAACAGGTGCAAAGAATAGCAGGCAAAAATTTAGAGAGGATGAGGACATTTGTGTATCTCAAAGTATCTCCCCCAAGGTATATATTAATTACAAGGGAAAAATCCAAAATTATCTCAAAATAAGAAGTTACAAGCAAACTAAAAAATTGGAAATTGTGCATTTAGAATTTGCCTCATAAGCTACAAACACATACATATACACACATATACATATTTTATATGCTATATTTCAGTTTTCTAATCTAATTTTCTAGAAGTGCTTTTAAAATTCATGGTATGCAGAAAGGAAGACACTTTGAGAATTATTATATGTGGATAGATTAGTAATTTAATTTTATTGCTGAAAATTGTTGCTCATAATTGTTCATTTGACAGAATTAGTAAAGTGTATCAGCTAAGGAAAAAGATTTTTTTTCCTAATTAAATGAAACTGGTTTTCTAAATTTCTGGGCATCACATTCTATATAGCATTTTAGGAACATCTTGTCATACACTTGTACATAAGTACATAAGTACATGTTCTGCTTTTATGAGGACATTTTTAATCTGTGTGTTGAAATTAACAGCACATTCAAGAGAAGCTATAGCACCATTAGGAAGTGAGAGGTCCACCTAAGTTATTTCTAACCAGTACTCTCTTTGCTTTGCTGTCTTAGGATTCTTTCATATTCCTGAAGATGGGATATATTATAGTAAGAGTATTATAGAGAGAGGAGGATGACTGAAAAGAGAAATGGAAAAGAGAAACCTTGGTAAGACACCTTGACTGTAGGCATGTTTTCAGGGAGATCAATTTTAGAAATTCTACATAAGGAAGTTGAGACGACACTGAGAATGGATTCCCTTAATTCTTTGCCTGCAATACCCCTTGAGATTTTTGTGTTCCTTCAGAAGAAGGAATAATATTGATTTATGGTGATTCAGTCCTTCAATAGCTTCAATTTGAGCATTAATTTTAATGGTTATAATTGGTATGGGGACAGCTAACGTTACATAAGTAATAGTAATAGCTTATATTTCATGGCACTTTTGGGTTTTCAATTTCTCTCATTTATGTTATGTCATATCATTCTATCTTGGCCTTAGTTATCCTGAAAGCAGAGCCCAAGGGAAAGGCTTGGGTGTAGGTAATGTATTTAGGAAGCAATTCCAGGGAGAAAGATGGGAAAACAAAACAGGGAAGGACGGAAAGACAATGCAAGGAGACATTCTTGACTTGGATATCTCTGTGGGTGGTTGGGAAGCTGAGGTATCTAAAAGAGTATATCTCAGAACTGCCAGACTAGGGGGAAAATGTGGAAAACATTTATCCATCAACTCTCACTTCCATTGGTCAAGGGTGGCCCCAAGGACATTCAAACCCAAGATGTCCTCAAAACCACAGGGTAGGGAGCAAGAGATAGCAGCAGTGGGTCCAAGATGAAGCAATGTCAAGTTGGAGGTCTTCAAGGAAATAAATAATGCAGTAGTGGCTGGAGTGGGAGGTAAGGTTAAGATAGTTTGAAGTCACACAAGAGGTGTCTTATCCATGCCCTTATAGCAACAGTATGAGATAGGGCAGGCATTATTATTAATCCCATTTTAAAAGACAAATGTATCAACAACTTGTTGTGCTATTGTTAGTAAATGTCTTGGACATTCTGTGCCTCAGTTTCCATAGTTGGAAGAAAGCAAGGAATAAAAACTATTACCCCTTCCAATATGAAAATAACTAAGAGAACAGCTGCAAAATACTGTGAGCTCCCAGAAGAGCACAGCTATGTAAATAAATTATTGTTATTGTGTTTTATAGTCTATTTGAAAACAAGATGAGTCTTTTGTCGTTTTAAAATATTGAACTCCTCATTAGAAAAAATTGAAAAATACATAGGGGCCAATTTTATCTCTCATCCTTCATGCATATCTCCCACTGATTTTAAGGGGAGTTTGGCTTTCTTGGTCTATACATAATTATACAAAGTAATCATAAGATTCCATATTTTAGTACTTGTATAATGGGCGTGAAAAGTCAATAATGAACTACAAATAGTCATAGAAAATATTCCTTTCTAATTTTAGGATTGATAATTCATTGCTGCTGCTATTTGTGCATCAAGAACAGCTATTGGTATGATTACTTCTCAGAATTTATGCCCTCATTCTGGAGCTAAGTGACTTCTTTTGACTGTACTGCATTTGCGGTATTCTTTGACGGAAGCCATATTGAAGCTTCTCCTGGCTCCTTGGCCATCTGTGACTCTGCTACATCGATACATCTCCACCTCAAAGCATAAGGAGTTAGTGTCAAGTGACCCACATGGATATTGGTGGCATGAAACTGCTCGGCTAGTAAGCCACTGCTGGGCCATGGTCTGGGCCCTGGGATTTATAATTAGCTTGAATGCTTCTGTTTTTTCCTGATGAATTAAGTGGGTTTGGATACGGTCACGGAGCTACAGACACAGCGTTCAGATTGTAACCCATGCAATCGTGTCCAGGTTATCACAGAAACCTTCCTGAGAACCCAAGTCAAGGCAATGATATAGGCAGAATCCTAAGACTGTGTAAACTTGTGAGAGCTCATTTCTTCTTCGTCTCCTCCTCATTCTTGTTCTTCTTGTTCATCATTTGTTTGTATTATGTGCTAGGCTCTATTCTAAATTTTTAACTCATTAGTTCTTACAATAACCCTATGCAGTAGATGCAGCATCATAACCATTTTACTGGTGAGAAACCTGATGCTTAGTTAGGCTAAATAAATTGCCGAAAGTAACCCAGCTTGCCGTTGGCTAAGCTGGTATTCAAACCAAGGTCTGTCCAATGCCAAATCATTCATTTCTTCTTGTTCAGTAGTGTTCTGCTTTTAATGAAAAAACAAAAACAAAAAGTGCTGTGTTCCCGGGACACTGGTTATCAGAGCCAGCTTCGTGCTAGACTTGAATTTATTACTTCAGTCTTTTCTCTTTGATCTAATGCAGATGCAGTTACTGCCCTGGATTCCATACTATGCACCCTGGCCACAATAATCTCTGGCTCTGACCTTACCCTGAAAGTTTGTACCTAACCCAAACAGTCCTTGTTGTGAAGGTCTGGGGCCAAGAAAGCCCATAGTTTTAAGTCTCCCCAGACCTTCATGATGCCCATATTCTGGAATCTTTCTCCACTCATTTGTTCATTTAAAACATTTTTACTGAGTTAGACATGGACCCTAGATGGTAATTACCCCTGCATTCATGGATCTTGCAGCCTGATGGGAGAGACATAAATGCGCCTGCACACACACACACACACACACGAAGTAATTTCAAGTTGCAATAAGTATGATGGAAATAGGGTGCCATTCCAGAAAAACATAGAGTTTGGTTTCTTTTAGATAGTCAGGGAAGGTTGCTCTGAGGTGGTTATCTGGAAAGATAGGAAGGATCAAGCCAAGTGAAGATCCAGAGAAAGATTTCAACAGGCAGACGGAAGATAATGAATGACAAAGGGCAGGCAGAGGGAAGGCTGAAGAAAAGCACTTGGGCTGGTTCAACCAACAGAGTGGAGACCAGTGTGCTTTGAGCTTAGTGAGCAAAAAAGAGAGAAAGACTCCTAGGAAATGAAATTGCAGAAATAAACTGAGGCCAGATCTTGTGGGCAGCCTTGAAAATGTGTTTCCATTTAATTCTTAGGGATTTGGGAAGTCATTAATTTTTAAGTAGTAAAGTGGTATGATCTAATTCATAGTATGTAACATAATTTGACTGCTGTATGGAAAATGGATTAGACAGTAGAAAAGTGTAGACAGGGATACCAGTTAGGAGTCTCTTGCTGTTCTTTAGGTGAGAGATGATAACAGCTCGGATTGGGAAAATAGCCATGGAGGTGGTTAACATGGTAAGATCTAGCATGTATTTTGATGGTGGAATTGACAAGATTTGCTGACAGACTGGAGGGAGGAGGGTGGAGAAAAGAAAGGAAACAAAGATGACTCTTAGGTCTTCTCTGAGCAACTGGAGGAATGATGAGGCCATTTATCAAGATGGGGTATGCTGTAGAAAGAAGAGATTTGGGGGAAAAAAGTCAAGAATTCTCTCTTGGTCGTGTTCAACTTGAGGGTCCCGTGAGACCTAAGTGGAGGCATTGAACTGACAATTGGATAAATGAGTCTGGAATCCCTGGGAGACATCAGGGCAAATTATGTAAATTTATGAGTCAGAATATAGATGGTAAATAGAACCATGGAACCAGATGATATCATTCAAGGAAAGAATTTATTTCTTTTGTTTCTTGCCTGTGTCCTGTCCCACACTGGGACGTAAACTCCGTAAGGGCAGGTATTTCAATTCACTTCTGGTTCTTTAGTTCCCATAATAGTCCATGTATTAAAAATATATATTGAATATGTAGAATTAATTATTTTAAATTTCTTATTAAATCCCTCTCAATGGATGGCCCTCACAGTGATATGTGGCCCGACCCTAGCCTCCCATCTCTGGTTTCTTTATTCTGACTTCTCTCATAAACAGTCATATTTACTCACGATAATGACAGCCATTACATCTCCAAGGTATAGAGAATGTACTTAGCTGGTCACATATACCTATCCTGATGCGTTCTTCTCTCTGAACTTCCTTTGCCTAGACCATGGGACTCCTTGATTGCCACCAATCCCACTTATTTTTTTTTTCTAATGCCCTAACCTAGAGAGGACACCTAAAATTGGACCCCACATAGAGGTATCTGATTCATGGTCAGGTTGTGAATTGGCACAGGCTGCCTGCAGCACTAGAGATATAAGAAGGAATACATGCACTCACTTCAGATTTGATCATATTTCTTGAGGCAAATGCCTCACTGCTTGTGTGCAGACTGGGCTGCTTAAATTTATTGTTTAGAGTTTATAACTCCAGCAAATGTTCCCAGGATCCTTATAATCCAATTGTACTATATAATTTTCTGCAGGTACTTTAAAACAAATCCTTATGGTATATCCAATCTAAGTGCCACCAAACATGATGCCACACCAGGCTGATGCCTCAAAGCAGGTCTGTATTGGTTTAAGCCACTACTCAGTTAGAAGCTGCCTTCCCTGGGCTGCTTGTCTTTATTGGAAACTCACTGAACTGCCTGGAAGAGTAAATGGCTGGTGTTCTTGTAGACCAAGGATGTAACTTGCTTTAAAAATGGATTGCGGGAGAGGGACACTTGGGTGGCTCAGTCAGTCGAGCGTCTCACTCGGTTTCAGCTCAGATCATGATCTCACGATTCGTGGGTTCAAGCCCTGCATCAGGCTCTGTGCTGACAGCATGGAGCCTGCTTGGGATTCTCTCCCCCTCTCCCTCTACCCCTCTCCATATCTCTCTCATTCTCTGTCTCTCAAAATAAATAAATAAACTTTAAGAAGGGTAGATATCATTTAAAAGATAAAGGAAAAAGAAAAATGGATTGCAGTCCAACAGGCCATATAGCCTGCAAGAAAGTACAAATAGTAATTTTCTAGATTGGTTAGGCCCAGCGCAAATCAACAAGAACTGGGTCACATTAAGTAGTAGTTTTTTCTTTCTTTTCTTTTTTTTTTTCCTTACATAAACCATTTATTTTATTATAACAACCTTAAAGGCACATCACAGCAGCCTAATACATTGGGGAAAGCATTGTTTCTTTTCACAAGAACAGTATTACTAGAGATAAACATCAAAAATTACTTAATAATCTAATAGGAAATCTGAGAATTAACAAATGATAGTCTAAAGAGACACAGAGAAGTCTTATTATTTAAAATTCATATAATTTCCTCATGTATAGAAAAAAGTGAACCAATTGTCTCCAGAGAGAACATATATTATTTGGTTTGTTTTGAAATTCATGATTGCTTCTCTAAGACAGAGAATTTAAGTTGAATGAAAAGTCCCATCGACCTAGAAAATGATTTTTTTTCTCTCAGTGAAGGTAAAATCACCCTGTAATAAGGTAAGCTGAAACCCTGAAATTTTCAAACCCCACCCTGCCAGCCAGGGAGAACAACAGAGGTAATTGCACATATATGAATCTGGAATTGGTATCCTCTGAGTCAATCCTTTACAAAATGCATAATTTTGTCCCTTCCTTGACTGATTTAATAGAGTAACTTCTTTTTTTTTTTCAGAAAAAAGTTCAGTTTATTTTTTTTATTTTTAATTAACCTTTTAGAATTTAAATCCAAATTAGTTAACATATAGCATAATAATAATTTCAGCAGTAGAATTTAATGATTCATCACTTACATATAACACCCAGTGTTCATCCTAACAAGTGCCCACCTTAATGCCCATTGCCCTTTAGCCCTTTCCCCCACCCAACACCCTGCCAGCAACCCTCAGTTTGTTCTCCGTATTTAAGAATTTCTGATGGTTTGTCTCCCTCTCTGGCTAGGACTTCCAACGCTATGTTGAATAACAGTGTTGAGAGTGGACATCCTTGTCTTGTTCCTGACCTCGGGGGGAAAGTTCTCATTTTTTCCCCATTGAAAATGATGTTAGTGGTGGTTCATTTGTTTATGGCCTTTATGATCTTGAGGTATGATCCTTCTATTCCTACTTTCTTGAGGGTTTTGTCAAAAAAGGATGCTGTATTGTGTCAAGAGAATTTTTTGCATCTATTGAGAGGATCATGTGGTTCTTATCCTTTCTTTTATTAATGTGATGTATAACATTGATTGATTTGCAGATATTGAACCACACCTGCATCCCAGGAATAAATCCCACTTGATCATGGTGAATAATTCTTTTAATATACTGTTGGATCCTGTTTGCTAGTATCTTGTTGAGAATGTTTGCATCCATGTCCATCAGGGAAATTGGTCTGTAGTTCTTTTTAGTGGGGTCTTTGTCTGGTTTTGGAAGCAAGGTAATGCTGGCCTCGTAGAATGAGTTTGGAAGTTTTCCTTCTATTTCTATTTTTTTGGAACAGCTTCAAAGGAATAGGTGTTAACTCTTCTTTAAATGTTTGGTAGAATTCGCCTGGAAGGTCATCTGGCCCAGGACTCTTATTTTTGGTAGATTTTTGATAACTGATTCATTTTCTTTCATGGTTATGGGTCTATCCAAATTTTGCATTTATTTCTGTTTTAGTTTTGGTAGCTTATATATTTCTAGGAATTTGTCCATTTCTTTCAGATTCCCCAATTTGTTGGCACATAATTGTTCATAACATTTTCTTATTATTGTTTGTATTTCTGTTGTGATCTCTCCTCTTTCATTCATGATTTTATTTATTTGGGCCCTTTATTTTTTCTTTGTGTTCAATCTGGCTAGGGGCTTGTCAACTTTAATAATTCTTTCACAGAACCAAATCCTAGTTTCATTGATCTGTTCTATTGTTTTTTTTAATTTTGATACCATTGATCTGCTCTAATCATTATTATTTCCCTTCTTCTGATGGTTTTGTCCTTTAATTGTTGTTGTTTTTCCAGCTGTTTTAGGTGTAAGGTTAGGTTGTGTATTTGAGACCTTTCTTCCGTTTTTAGAAATGCCTGGATTGCTATATACTTCCTTCTTATGACCACTTTTGCTACACTCCAGAGGTTTTGGGCTGTCATGTTTTCATTTTCATTGGCTTCCATGTACTTTTTAATTTCCTCTTTAATTTCTTGGTTAGCCCATTCATTCTTTAGTAGGATATTCCTCGATCTCCAAATATTCATGGTCTTTCCAAATTTTTTCTTGTAGTTGATTTCAAGTTTCATAGCATTGTGGTCTAAAAATATGCAAGGTATGATCTTGATCTTTTTGTACTTGTTGAGCTAAGATTTATGACCCAGTATGTGATCAGTTCTGGAGAATGTTCCATGTGCACTCATGAGGAATGTGTATTCTGCTGCTTTAAGATGAAATGTTCTGAAGATATCTGTTAAGTAAATACAGTCCAGTGTGTCATTCAAAGTCACTCTTTCCTTGTTGATTTTCTACTCAGATGATCTGCCCATTGCTGTAAGTGGGGTGTTGAAGCACCCTACTATGATGGTATTATTATCAATGAGTTTCTTTATGTTTGTGATTAATTGATTTATATATTTGGGTTCTTTCACATTGGGGGCATACATATTTACAATTGTTAGATCTTCTTTGTGCATAGACCCCTTAATTGTGATATAATGCCCTTCTTTATGTCTTGTTACAGTCTTTATTTTAAAATCTAGTTTGTGTGGAGCATCTGGGTCACTCAATCTGTTGAGCATCTGACTTCAGGTCGGGTCGTGATCTCAGAGATTGTGGGTTTGAGCCCTGCTTCAGGCTCTGTGCTGACAGCTAAGAGCCTGGATCTGTTTCCGATTCTGCGTCTCCCTCTCTGCCCCTCCTGCTCGTGCTGTGTCACTCTTTCTCTCAAAAATAAATATTAAAAAAATTTGAAATCTAGTTTGGTGTAAGTATGGCTATCCCAACTTTCTTTTGACGACTATTAGCATGATAGATGGTTCTCCATCCTCTTAATTTCAATCTGCAGGTGTCTTTAGGTCTAAAATGAATCTCTTGTAAGCATCATGTAGATGGGTCTTGTTTTCTTATCCATTCTGATACCCTAAGTATTTTGATTGGAGTGTTTAGTTCATTGACATTTGGACTGAGTACAGAAAGATATGAATTTAGTGCCATTTTGTTGCCTGTTGTGTTGGTGCTTCTGGTGATGGTGTCTGGTCCTTTCTAGTCTTTGTTGCTTTTGGACTGTTTTGTCTTTTCTCCACTCAAAGGGTTGCCCTTAAAATTTCTTGCAGGGCTGGTTTAGTGGTCAAAAACTCCATTAGTTTGTGTTTGGGAAGCTCTTTATCTCTCCTATTTTGAATGACAGTCTTACTGGATTGAGAATTCTTGGTCTTATATTTTTCCAATTCAGCACGTTGAATTTATCTTGCCACTTTTTCTGGCCTGCCAAGTTTTTGTGGATAGGTCTGCTGTGAACTTGATCTGTCTTCCCTTATAGGTTAGGGACTTTTTTTCCTTTGCTGCTTTCATAATTCCTTCTTTGTCTGTATATTTTGTTAATTTGAATATGGTTACCTTGGTAATGGTCAGTTTTGATTGAATCTAATGGGAGTTCTCTGTGCTTCTGGGATTTTGATATCTGTGTCCTTCCCCAGATTAGGAAAGTTTTCTGCTATAATTTGCTCACATAAACCTTCTCCCCCTTTTTCTCTCTCTTCATCTTCTGGGACTCCTATGATTTGGATATTATTCCTTTTTAATAAGTCACTGAGTTCTCTAAGTCCTCTATCATGATCTCTTGCCTTTCTTTTCCTCTTTTTTCTGCTTCATTATTCTCCATAATTTTATCTTCTAAATCACTGATTCACTTCTCTACTTCATCCATTCATGCCGTTGTGGCATCATTTGAGATTGCATCTCAGTTATAGCATTTTTAATTTCGTCCTGACTAGATTTTATTTCTTTTATCTTGGTAGAAAGGAATTCTATGCTTTTATCAATCCCAGTTAGTATTCTTATTATCTTGGTTCTAAATTCTAGTTCACACATCTTGCTTATATCTGTTGATTAAGCCCTTGGCTGTCATTTCTTCCTGCTCTTTCTTTTGGGGTGAATTCCCTCATTTTGTCATTTTGAAAGAAGAAAAATTAGTAAAATAAAAATTAAAAATTAAAAGATTAAAAGCAAAACAAAAAATCAAATAAAGGAAGCTAGATTCTAGGTGTGTTTTGTTCAACTTGTTGAAGAAAGCTTGGTAACATAGGAAAAATACGGAAAGAGAAAGAAAAAAGGAAAAAAAGAAAAAAATGTAATAAAATAGGATAAGATGAAATAAAGAAAATGAAATAGAATAAAAAAATTAAAAATTAAGTAAAAAGTAGAAAAATAAAAATAAATTTTTCTCTTTCTGTATCCAAGAATGCAGAAGACAAGAAAGAAAAAAAAGGAAATCGATTTAAGCAAAAACAGAAGCAAAGAGACCGAATAAATGAACCAACAAACAGAATGAAACTCGAGTGAAGTTACATCCAGTTTCCCCTACAACTGAAACTATGAAACGCTCTATATTCTGTACACTAAGCAGCTAGAGTGACTTGTGCTGGTCTTTTATGGGATGTGCTTGTAGGGTGCAGTTGGGTGGGGTTTGGTGTAACATCTCCGTTCTCCACTAGGTGGCGCTGCGAAGCTTACTGGAGTGGATCAGTGTGGCACGCATGCTCCTGGAAGAGGTGGAAATTGCTTCACCCAGCTCCCTAATCTCTGGCACAGGAACTCTGACCTCTCACTGAGCAGTGATGAAGCACCCCTCCTTTCTCTTAAGCCTCTGTCCACTCCCTGCCTCTACCCTGTCCATGTCCAAGCTGTCTGCCTGCCAGGCGGCACCTCCCTCCAGAATTCTGTCTCAGATGGGGTTGTGTTTCAAAACCCCATGCTTCAAAGATCCCTGCAGTTTGGACCTGCACTGGTTCTGTGGGGGAGGGTCTCGCTGAGAAATGGCCAGGTCCCAGCTTGCCCCAGAAAACGTTCCTGTGGTTGTGCGGTGGCAGAGGTTCAGAGATTATGGCAAATCACAACACACAGCCAGCTCCACGTTTCACTGCACTCTGGCATCTTTGTTCCAGTACCAGCAAACGTGGCTGCTCTCCGGGGTCCACTGGGACCTTTGCCTTGGGGAGGCCATATGGTCTCTACCAAATGCAAACCAATCAGGCAAACTGCTTCTCCCCGTATGGCACGTGGACCCCTCAGACCCCGCTGCCTGCTCCTGGGGATTTTCCCTACTTCCTCACCAGAGCACCACCGGGTACCTAGCTCCAAAACTTCAGACTCTGTGCTCCACTGTTTATTAAATCCTGGTGGTATTGAAACCCTCTCCTTTCTTCCCATCAATAGTTTTGGGGAACAGATTTCTTGTTCAATCCCCTGCAAGTGTTTTCACTCTTCCTCTCTAGCTACTTTCAGAGGAGTGCTTTTCTAGTGCTCCCGACGCGCCACACTCTCCCCCTTTCTCTTTGTCCTCTCTCCACAAAAAGAGCTCGCTACCCTCTGTGTCTTTTCTCTCCTCCAGTTCACCTCTCCACACCGTGTACCTGCCAAGTTCTGTGGCTCCAGTTATGCAGATTGTTGTGTTAATCCTCAGATCAGTTTCCTGGGTGTTCAGAATTGTTTGGGGCTGACCTGGCTGTGTGTCTGGGGTGAAACAAGCTCATGGTTTCCATGGTCTTCCACCATCTTCCCAAATCCTGCTCATGTAGTAACTTCTTACACAGACTTGTGGACTCTCATATTTTCCATGCATAAATTTTCTAAGGCACAGCATATCAGCTCCTAATTTCTTCTGGCTGACTTTCAAGACCACCATCATCTGACTTCCACTTGCTGATTTGTAAATCTCACCCCTCCCAACACGTGTGCGTGCACGCGCGCACACACACACACACACACACACACACACAGAGTCAGGCTGCTCCACTACCACTCCACTTGCTTCATCCTGGTGCCAATACTATGCTCATTTCCACTCCTGTGCCTTTGCTTACACTGTGGCCTCAATCTGGAGCACTTTCCACTTTGTGCAAACTGAAATCTTGTATTATGTTCAGATCTAGTTTAAAGCCAACTTTTTCTGTGGAATCCAGCCCGTTGTGATATTTTCCTTCCACATGGTCCCCTGGTTCTCTCATATATATTTCATGTATACATGTTATTGTCCATCTTAAACTCTGTCTTCTCCATGATAAAACTTTCTACTCCTTTGAAACCCTTCAGAACACTTATGGGGCTGGACAAACAACAAACACTTAATGAGTCCTTGTGAGGGAATTTGAGCACGCTTGACTCTTTCCATAGGATATAGTGAATGGAGAGCTGAGAGACATAGCTCTACTCCCCCCCCCCCACACACACACACACACCCTCGACACCAGTATAATCAGAGTGGTTCTCCTTCTACCCATTAAGAGTAAGATTATACTTGAAAGAAAGAGTTCTTATGATTTGTTTTAAAGTATGAAAACCACGAATTGGACCATTCATTCATTCATTCATTCCTTCATTCATCCATTCAACACTTAATGAATACTTATGATGTGGCCAGCACATTGTGCCAAACATTCCTATGGAAAGTTAGAAAAGGGTTACAGGTATTAAGAAATTCTACACGCCAAGGATTTGAAAGCATAGAGACAATGGGGAAGGGCTTTCTGGAAACCACAGTAACTCATCCCCTAGTGTGTGTTGTACTGAGAAGGTGCAGGTACTGGCTCTCCATTGCTGTTCTCTTACAGGGAGGGGCACAAAGAGTAAGGCATCCCTTCCCTAATCCATTTTAGCAGCCCCTCTCCCATTTCCTACTCTCTTGCCTGTCTTACCACATCAGAATTATGGAGGCCTTAGTTTCCCCAATCTCTAAATCAGACCAGACATGTTATGGTATGGGGTTGATTGTTTTTTTAAGTACCGGGCTACCCTGTGGGCACTGGCATTTCTGCGTCTGCTTACCTAGCAGGTTGCCTACATGAAATCTTCCCCCTGACCCTCCGGGTCTACTGGAAGACCTAGCTGGCATCAGGAAACTGCTTTTCCCATAATTCATTTCTGCAATACTGAATGCTAAGCACCTGAAGCAAAGTGTCCTGCTACCATCACCACCAGGCAAAACTGAATCATGTGCAGACTCCAATGCCCCAGGCTGCTGGCTAAGAAGAAGATAAGTTCAAAATAACCTGCACCATCCCCAGTAGACCGTGTTGCCTGCCAGCCCTCTCTTTACCATTGCCTATGATTGGCTGAAGAACCAAGTAGACAACTACTTCCTGAGCCCTAAAATAACATCGACACCATAAATAAATTCCCTTGCTTGGGTTAGAGGCTCATCAAAGCTGAAGGAAAAGATGCTCAATCGTTCTGCCACACACTCAGATACACTCAGAATTTCTAGTAAGGGCTTCGGGGGGGTGCTTGACCCCCCAGCTCAGGTGCATTTGCATAGTGGAGGTTGGGAACAGGCGGGGAGAAGTAACTAGGCTTCGTGGTAGGGGAGACCCAGTAAGTCTGTGTCTATGAGCTCAAAACTCCATCCTTGTACCCAGACTCCCCTTCTCTATGAACAAATCCGTATTCAGGCTGTCTGAATGGACAATTACAGTCAAGACATATGCCTGGTTGATGAAAAGCAAAGAGAGCTGAAGAAGGGGCTCTACTCTGACAATGAGAAGTCACACTACACCACACACCTCCTCCACAGCTAGGGAGACCTTTTCTAAGAGCGAACACAAAGCAGGAGGTGAAGGCACTGGTGTTTCCTAGTTTGAGACTCACCTACTGAGCAATCTAACAGCTAAGAGATTTAAGAGTCCCTACTCAACACTCTCATGGTTCCCCTCAACTTTCACCTCAGAAGAAGCATTTTCCTCTCGCCTCGCACCTAATGGTGGTACCAAAGGATGAATTATGTTCTTGGCTCTACCCTACCAAAAGGCAGAAAATGCTTGGTTTTTAGGGACTAGAAGCCTTATTAAGAACAAGAAGTAGAGACGTAGGAGGGCATAAGACTGCATGCAGGCCTTAAAGACCTGAAATGACCTGTAATATCAAAACTCGGGACTCTCAATAGGACCTGGGAACAAAGTAGTGGAGCATTAGTGTTTTGAAAAACATGCCAAGGTTATTATGATTCTCACCTTGAACTTTATATCCATGCATTAGCAAGTTATTCTTCCTAATTTCCTAGTTCACTGAAGAGACAAAAATGTCCCAGATAAGTAACATGACCTACAAAAGGTCCTCTAGCTGAAAGCGATGCCAGAACCTGCCCATGTCCTCCAGTGCTGATGCACCCATCACTGTTAGCCCACCTAAACCTCTCACCATGAGAGTGACTTTAGGGCGACCCTCATTCAACACTGAGGACCAGGGCTTGAGGCTTAAGAACAACAATCTTCCTTCACATGTGTGTTAATCTGCTAGGGTTACCATAACGAAATACCATAAGCTAGGTGGATTAAACAATAGAAATTTATTTTCTTATAAGTCTGCAGGCTGAAAGTTCAAGAGCAAGGTGCCAATTGAATTGGTTTCTCCTGATGCCTCTCTCTTTAGTAGGGAGATGGCTGCCATTTTTCTGTGCCCTTACATGGCCTTTTCCTCTTTGCACACACCTCCCTGGTGTTTCTTATTATTATAAGAACACTAGTCCTTTAGGGTTTGCTCCCCACTTTTATGACCTCATTTATCTTTAATTACCTCTCTGAAGGCTCTTCTCTAAGTATGGTCACAATGGGAGTCAAGGCTTCAACAGATGAATTTTAGGGAGACACAATTCAGTTCATAATATTATGAAAACTCTGTGAAACTGGTCTCAAGAGTGTTCATCCCCACCTTACCCTGCATTCATGAAACTATATTTCAATCATCCTAACCACATGCTGCAAACAACCTTCCTCTGCACCTCGATTACCACGACTGTTGCTTTCACTAAGTTACATTCCTTCAATTCTTCTCCAGCCCACAACATTCTGTCTCCTCAGTTCTGCGTGATCCTGGGACTGCCTGTCTTTTTCAAATATGAGTTCTCTGCTCCATGGCAACCTTATTAGTTCTTAAGGGCAGGAACCAAATCTGTTTCCTTTGGATCCCAAGAACAGACAGGAAATGTCTGGGCACACAGTGGGCAGTTGTACTGAAATCACTTTATAACGTATTTAATGACGTGATATGAAATGACAGTAAATGTCATTGCGCCCCAGAAATGTTGACTGAGTGACTGCCGAGGGACAAGAACAGGGTCACCTCATCCTCCTTTCTGCCCCCTATTTTAGTCTTTTCCAAACACCATGGAAAAGGTCTTGCTCTCTGCTTCTGTTAGACTGTTCTATTTTCTACTCTTACACTCTAGGCAGTGAGAAACTCAAATAAGAATAAAGGGCATTTATCTCACTCCGAGAGGCTGAGATTTTTTCTGCCACTGCTCTGGGGCTCTCACTCTTCCAACCAAACAGCTCAATAGGAAAAAAAAATGAAATTAGAAATTGGGGGCAGGGGAAGGGAAGAAAGAAGGAAGAAAAGGAAGAGATGGAGGTGGAAGGGAAAGCAAGCCAATATCATAGTGGCCAATGCTGCCCTCCCTGCTGCGAACAGGAAGGGAGCTACATTTTGTAAAGCACCTGTAAGTTTAGCCTTTCTCTGGACAAAGACTCTAATGAGAACTGGAAGAGGAGTGAGCCCTTTTCCACTCTCATGGTCATGTTAAAAGTGCAACTTCATCATCTGGCTCATCAGCCCAAGAACGAGGGCAGCAAGTGCCTAGTGGTTTATTTTTATCCCTGATATCATCTCCCTGGTCCCAGAGGGAGCCTAGTGTGGCTTATTTAAGACCACACGATGTTGCTGTTAAACTCCTGTGTGCCTGAGGGACCCTCCCTATCTGTTGTATAGAAGAGAGAACTTACGCTGAACCCCTCGGCCCTCTCGTCCTTGTTTTCCAGCCAGCAGTGTAATAGTGGCAGTGAACCAGAGAAGCAGCTCAATGACACTCCAAGTGCAATGAGTACATTGAGCAATTGTACCTGGCCCAGTGAGCTTATTTGTCACCAGCTAACAGTTCTGGAGTATGCACTGGACAGAAGACTGCATTAGAGATAGTGTGACTTTTCCATAGAGATGACACGATCCATGCCTTCCGGAGCCCCATGGTCCTGGGACAAGATTAATTCAGATATGCATTAGTTCTTATTGCTGCCGAACAAACATGAACTTTGTAGCTTAAAATAACAACCAATTATTAGTTCATAGTTCTGCGGGTCAGAAGTACAGCGTGGTGCGACTGGAATCTCTGTTTAGAGTCTTACTAGGCTGAAAATAAGTTGTCCGCTGAGCTGCATTCTCATCTCGAAGCCTAGGGCTCTCTTCCAAGCTCATGTAGTTGTGGCAGAATTCAGTTCCTTGCAGTTATAGGACGAAGGTCTGGGGACCTCTTCTTGCTAACTATAGCCAGGCACACGCTCTGCTCCCAGAGGCCACTGGCATCCTTTCTCACGTGGTCCCCTCCATATTTTAATCTGCAATAGCACTTCACATCCTTCTTATGCTTTAAATCTCACTTCCCCTTCTGCTTTTTCGTTCTGCCAACAGCCAGAGAATTTTTTCTGTCTTTGAGGACTCATGTGGCTATATTATGCCCGCTGGGGTAATCTCCCTGTCTGAAGGTCAACTGTGCCATATAACATAATATAATCATAGAGATGATCATCATATTAAGAAGTACAACCTGGTCAGGAAGGAGGGATGCATTGTTAGAATTCTTCCTACAGCAGTAATGAGAGGACACTTGTATATGCGTGTGTACCCACATGCACTCTCTACCCCTCCTTCTTTGCCATGCCCAAGTTTGCAGATCTGAGAGTACATAAATCAATACACATTCAGGGGTTAGCAATACTCAGACTTTCCCCCGACTTCTTTTATTGTCATGATTCTGGAAGTAAAACAGAACCTACTCTTCCCATAATTTCAGATATCAGGGTAATTTTTTTTAGTTCTGCCACGAAGAGTGACTGAATTTACAGTTGTGGTAGAACATCACTTTGAGAAAGAATTCTCCTTCGTGGCTGGCCAGAAGAATGGAAACCATTTTGTTGTTGTTGTTGGTTTCATGTAAGTGCTCAGTAGTATATAGCAGTGGATGGTAGCCATTTACATTTCACACCGGAACCCCAAATGTCTTTGAGTTGCCGATTTTTTTTAGAGGCAGAGTGCACACAAGCAGGGGAGAAGGGCAGAGGGAGAGGGAGAAAGAATCTCAAGCAGGCTCCACGCTCTGAGCGGAGTCTGATATGAGGCTCGATCCCACAACCCTGGGATCACGACCTGAGCTGAAACCAAGAGTCAAACGCTCAAATGACTGAGCCACCCAGGCGCCCCTTGAGTTGCTGGTTTTTTAAAATACATCAATTTATCTGAATGTTCATATTGTTTTATTATTAAAAATAAAATGGTTTTCTGACTGCTGTTACCTCTGATAGTCTAAAACATAAATTCAAAGAGAACATAGTGCATGAGTGCAGACATGAAAGCAGCATACATTTTAGTTAGTGGTGAAGCTGGGAATCAGGTTGGGTAGAAGGTTAATGTCCATGTATTGCTATGATTTACAGAAGGAAAGAGATGTGTATTATTCTTCAGAACCCAATAGTGATGGGAAATAGATATTTAATGGTAGTATGTCAGCCATACAAATAATAAAAGTCCTTGAAACTGAATATGTGTGAAGATTCTAACCCTTTTCCTTCTAAAAGCAACCAGGGAAAAATAAATTATAGAGGATGGTCCCCATATATACTTCCATCCTATATCTGAGTTTCTCTATACCTATCATATGGATATATGCCATGTATACTTACATGGATTCTTTTGAGCTTCGCCCAACGACCCTATAAACAGAATGGCTATGCAAAAAAAAAGGGGGGAATAAAGTCCTCTCCCTTTCCCAATTTGCTAATTGAAAACAACCTTAGTCTGGCAACAGCAGAGCATAAGAAAAGACAATTTTGTTAATGAGTTAATGTCCTACACTACCAATGACTCAGACCTAAAAGTATGGTGTGGAGATGTGCTGGTCCTGGCCGATAGAGCAGAAGCGTGAAAGAGCTTAGGGATCTGTGGGGAATTGTAGTGTCAGAGAGAGAGGGAAAGCTTGTATAAAGATGAGAAAGGTCATTTTTCCTAGGTTGTATGCCAAAGAGTTTGGAATTTGGTTTTGGATCCTGAAATGCTACTGAGTCAGAAGTTTGTATAAATAATGAGAGCATGTCTGACCTAGAAAGGAGAGATGAAGTGTATAAAGTTCAGTCAAAAAGGACTTTGCATTTTGGGGGAGAGAGGGAGCTGAGACAGAGATGTGGCATTATACTGGGGGTATAGAAGCATAAGGAAATTTAATGAACCAACAAAAACTATAAAAAATACAATTTATATTTCAATCTATAATAATTGGAGGGAAGCACCGCAAAAATTGAGGGAGGGACTAGAACTCTAAGAGCAAGGCTTTCAGAGAAGAAACCCCTAGAATGCAGGAAGGGAGAATTAGATAGCAACAGTAACTACAAAGCTGCTTTTTTGGAGGTCCACTCACCACTTATTTATCATTGGCAGATCTTATAATGTTTTTCAGACAAGGAAGAAAACTCAGAGAGGTTACAAGACTCACCCAAAGTCATATAGTTAATTAGCAGCAGGAGCCAGGGCTGGATCCCATGTCTCTGGCCTTTTTGGCAGCTTTCATTTCTAGGCTCTTGACCTTGAGTAAATCTTTATACAATATTATTGAGTATGGCAAGGATTGAGGAAAAGGAAATTAAAGGACAGGGAAAGACATCCCTTCATGACATTTATCATAAACACCAAATAGGGATAATCAGTGACCAAAATCATTGGTGGACTTATTGAGCTGGTTACATAATGGATTCAATCTAAAGATTCTTAAACACACACACACACACACACACACTGACAACTATACAACTATATGAAGTGAAGGATATATTAACTAACTTGATTATGGTAATAATTTGATAATGTATATGCATATTAAATCATCACATTGTACACCTTAAAAATATTGTACTATCTAAATATATGCAATATTTATTTGTCAATCAAAACTCAATAAAATGGAAAAAATTAAACATTCATAAAACATGGATATTTATTGGTAAATTGTATGAATTTTACAAAGAATTAAACTTGCTGAATTGATGAAGTAAAAGAGTTTGTTGTAGATAACCGACAATCTTAGAGTAGTATTTTGCAGGCTAAAGACAAGTATGTTCACTTGTGTCACCTCTTGGTGAACGTGGTATTGCAATCTAGCTGGAGCTACACATTTTAAATGACCAAGAGCAAATCTAATTTCTAAAAGCAAAATATGTGGAATCAGAAGCTTGTGAGTCGTTAGTCATTATGAAGGCTTGAGGAAGGGGCAGAAGGAGGAGAATAAAGCACCAAAGGCTTGGCCACGATAGCTTGATCATATAATTATCTATGTGTTAACCTACTTTCCCAAACTCCCTTGCAGTCAGATTGGGGCCATGTAGCTAGTTCTGACCAATGGAATCGAAGTGAAAGTCATGTGTACTACTTCTAGGTCAAATGGGTTAAGAGTTAGTGTTCCTTCTCCATCTTTATCTCCTCCTCTTATGATTTTGGAAGCTATATCTTGAGATGGTGGTGTCACAAAATAGGTGGAACCTGAATCCTTGAGTCACTGCTTGGAGGAAAATTCCCACCAACTTGCATTAGACTTGGTAAAATAAACTTTTGTTGTGTTGAGATGCTGGAATTTGTATTCATCTTCTAAGGCAGGTAGTGGTTACAAGTCCTAATGCAATACTGTCCTTATGAGAATACCCAAATCAGTCAGTCTTTTGCACGATTTCCATATTTCTCCCACACATGTCACTAAATACATTTTTACTTATATAAGAAGTATAAAACCGTTTGGTCATTTAAAATTGTATGAATTCTACAGAAATTTGTTTTGTACCACTTTGTTGGAAGCCATCTATTCCATAAAGCTATGTAGCTAAACTTTAGGTATTTTCTGGGGTTCCCATCAAGAATACTAAGTAATGGCATAAGGAGGCAATGATAACTGTTCTAAAAATGGATTGTGGTGATGGTTGCAGAACTCTATAAATGTACTAAGAATAGATAAATCATACACACAAACAGGTGAATTTTGTGATGTTTAAATGATGCTTTAACAAGGTTGTTTCAAAAAGAGGTCAACTAAGTACAGATATTATCAAAAACCTTTGCACATATTTGCACACCAATTATAATCATTCCAGAATTCACTTCAAAGAGTCCTAAGGATATGTCCATACAATAAGATAGGAGCTAAATAATGCAGCCTTATAATCAGGAGAGCTAAGGACAATATTCCCAGGCCCAGGAAGAAGTCAGGCCAATAGCACCTGTGTGGTGAGTTTGGCATTGGTTTCTCTTGGCAGATCTACAATGCGTAAAGAGATGATGAGACATAAAACATCCAGAAATCATTCTCAGAACATGGAACACTTGGGAACTTTGACAGAAGGAACATGTCTCACAGACTTCGAACTTCTCACCCACATGATAAGTAACAGATGCTAGAGAGTTGGTTCCTGCTGAGAAAGAAAATGATGACCAAGAGCATTTTTGAACAGAACCATCCTAAAAAGGAGGGGTAAATAACCCAATTTTGTCTCTGGAACTTTTCCCTTCACTTATCTTCCCAAATTTGTACCCAAGGCCCTCAGGTTCCCCCTATTCCCGGCACTGGAGGAAAATAAGTTATCGCATAAAACTGATGATGCAAAACTGTTGGCAGCATATTTCCAATGAAGTTTATAAGAGGCAGCTGGAATGGACAAGACATAAAACAAAAGACTAATTCTGTATGGTGAAATATAAAATATAAATGGCAGATTGGTGTAGAAGATATTATTTTACTAAAGAAAACTTCCAAATAATCTTGAACTTACACTCCACAAGCAACGGCCTGTTTTGTAGTAGAGGCAGTGGTGGCCGTAGCAGCAGTAGTAAAACAGCTAATATTTACTGAACGATTTAATATGTGTCACACCCTGTGCTAAGTGCTTAACGTCATTATAACATTTAACACTTTCAACCAACCTATGAAGTCGGTATTATTATCCCCAGTCTGTAGATCAGGAAACGAAGACATGGAGTGGTTACATAACTTGTTTCAGATTGTCCAGCTAAGAAGTAGTGGAATCTACACCTTGAGTGTCTATACATTATTGAGATAGTACAACAGAGAAACTGCAGATCCAGACGAGAGCAAGAAAGGAGACTGACATAACTGAGAGCCTAGATGCTAGGCTCAACACCTATGCATGCTCACAGACCTATGCTCCTTTAACCCTCAGTATAGCCATGCAAGGCCAGTAGTATTATCCCTACTTACAGATGTGGAAGCAATCCTGTTTTTTTCAACAAGTGTTTATAGAGTTTCTATTGTGTGCTAGGCAATGTACTGGACGCTTGGACCACGGCAGCCAGCAAATAAGAAAAGTTGTTTGCTTTTGTGGAATTTACATTTTAGTGCAAACACATGCTATGAGGGAAAAGAAGCAGAATAAAAAATAATAAGGATTCCTCGTTCCCATCCTGAAAAATACCACTCTCTTAAATTTAGTGCTTATTATTCCTGTTTTTATTACACATGCACAATATTATATATATGCATGGACTTGGTGATATGTATATATGTATTTATGCAATGTATGTGTGTGTATATATGTCATGTTACATATATGTTATGTTATATTTTATACATATATTTATGTATATATATTTATGTGTATATTTATATGTGTGTGTATATATATATATGTGTATATATATATATATATAAAACAACATTAGACCTTTCGGGTTTTTTTTTTAACATTTATTTATTTTTGAGACAGAGAGAGACAGAGCATGAACAGGGGAGGGTCAGAGAGAGGGAGACACAGAATCTGAAACAGGCTCCAGGCTCTGAGCTGTCAGCACAGAGCCCGACGTGGGGCTCGAGCTCACGGACTGCGAGATCATGACCTGAGCTGAAGTCGGCCGCTTAACCGACTGAGCCACCAAGCGCCCCTAGACCTTTCAGTTTTTACTGTATATCAAATCTAGTGTCATGTAACAACAAGCTTGCTTCCTTTACTCACCTGGTTTGTGTATCAGTTGGGGCAGCTTTTCTCCATGTGTTTTCACTCTGAGGCTGATACTGAAAGGGTAGTTTCAGGGAACATGATGTGTTCCCACATGGTTGAGAGAGAGAAAACAAATTCTCTGGTATCTCTTCTTGGAAGGGCACTAATCCTGTCATGAGGGCCCCACCCTGATGACCTCATCAAACCTAATTACCTCCCAAAGGTCCATTTCTAAATACTATCACATTGTCAGAGCTCCAACATGTGAATTTTGGGGGCACACAATTCAGTCTATAGCAATCCTCTATTCTATTCCATCGGTCTATGTGTTGATCCTTGTGTTAATATTACACTTATCAATCATTATACCTTTGCGCGAAGTCCTGATATTTGAATCCAAATATGAAATACAGACATATGTTTTCACTCATATGTGGATCTTGAGAAACTTAACAGAAGACCATGGGGGAAAGGAAGGGGAAAAAATAGTTACAAACAGAGAGGGAGGAAGACAAACCATAAGAGACTCTTAAATACAGAGAACAACCTGTGGGTGGATGGGGGGAGGGGAAAATAGGTGATGGGCATTGAGGGCACTTGTTGGGATGAGCACTGGGTGTTGTATGTAAGCAATGAGCCATGCAAATCTACCACAAAAACCAAGAGCGTACTTTACACACTGTATGTTAGCCAATTCGACAATAAATTATATTAAATAAATAAATAAATAAAATCAGCAAGCAAAGTTATATTTTATTTATTTTTTATTTTTTTTAACATTTATTTATTTTTGAGACAGAGAGAGAGCATGAATGGGGGAGCGTCAGAGAGAGAGGGAGACACAGAATCGGAAGCAGGCTCCAAGCTCTGAGCTGTCAGCACAGAGCCCGATGCGGGGCTCGAACTCACGGACCACGAGATCATGACCTGAGCCGAAGTCGGACGCTCAACTGACCAAGCCACCCAGGCGCCCCTAAAGTTATATTTTAAAAAACAGATGGAATATTTATTGGAACTTCATGGAATTTACAGATTCATTTAGAGAGAACTGACACACTGAGATATCAAGTTTTTTTTTTAATTTGTGAAACATATTTACCTCTCTTTTTAGTCTTTTCCCATGCCCTTTGGTAATGTTTTGTAACTTTCTCTGCTTCTTTTGTTAGATTTAGTGTTAAGTACCTTATATTTTTGGTTGCTATTGTAGACTAAAATACTTTTCATTGCCTTTTTTCTGACTTAAATTAGAATGTTTCTAAAATTTATTATTTAGTATGATTTTTGCTGAAGGCTTGGTATCTGTTATCAGATTAGGGTATCCCTCTTTTAGTCCCAGTTTTCTAATACTTTTTTATCATTGGTTTTCTAATACTTTTTTTATCATTAATGTCTTAGGATAGTACCAACAAAGATAAGAGAAGTAAGCAGATAAAGAATATAGTTTGTAGGTAGAATTGATAGAACTTGCACATGGATTGGAGGTAGGGACCAAAGAAAGAAAAAGAATCGGAGATTACTTCCAAATTTTTGGCAGAAGCAATGGTTACAGAAGGATGAAGAAAACTAGTAATTTTATTTTGTGTAGGTTAGATTTGAACAACCTAATCATGTTTAAATCATCATCATATAGATGCGATCACCTGGAGAGATTCAGCATCTTGAGAGGAGCAATGTGTCCTGGAATATTCCAACATTAAAAGGTAGAACAGGGGCAGAAGAGCCAGAAAAGGATGAGAAGGGTCACCAAAGGTGGTAGGCAGATAACCAAATAAGTACGGTTCCATTTACTTACTAAGATGGGGATAATTACAAAAAGCAGGTTTAGGGAGGAAGATTTGGATCTTGGGTGTGGATATGTACAATTTGTAAAGCCCATTAGACACCCAAGTAGATATGTAGAGTATGTAGTTAGACTTACGAGCCTGGAATTCATGGGAGAAATTTGGCCTAGAGATAATAATTTGAGAGCCATCAATATTTAAGTCGGTGGTTCTCAATCATGGCTATACATTAAAATCACATAGTGATTTATAAAATTTATGTGTGTGCAGGCCCTACCCTAGACCATTAAATTAGAACCTCTGAAGGTGGTCCTGGGCATTAGCAGAGTTTTAACTTTCCTCCTGATTCCAGTTTCAAATCAGAGCTGAGGACCGCTCTTATAGATCTTTGCCTTTCAAACGTTAATGCGCTTGGGAATCTAGCTAAAATGCAGATGATGATTCAGTGGGTCTGGGGTGAAAACCAAGATTCTAAATTTCTTTTTTTTTTTTTAATTTTTTTTTCAACGTTTATTTTATTTTTTGGGACAGAGAGAGACAGAGCATGAACGGGGGAGGGACAGAGAGAGAGGGAGACACAGAATCGGAAACAGGCTCCAGGCTCTGAGCCATCAGCCCAGAGCCTGACGCGGGGCTCGAACTCACGGACCGTGAGATCGTGACCTGGCTGAAGTCGGACGCTTAACCGACTGCGCCACCCAGGCGCCCAAGATTCTAAATTTCTAATGAACTCCTATGTTTTTGAACTATGCCTCACACTTTGAGTAGCAAGGATAGGGATAATATTTAAAGCCATGAGATTAGACTAGTATCCAAAATCTATAAAAAGCTCACCAAACTCCACACCCGAAAAACAAATAATCCAGTGAAGAAATGGGCAGAAAACATGAATAGACACTTCTCTAAAGAAGACATCCAGATGGCCAACAGGCACATGAAAAGATGCTCAACGTCGCTCCTTATCAGGGAAATACAAATCAAAACCACACTCAGATATCACCTCGTGCCAGTCAGAGTGGCCAAAATGAACAAATCAGGAGACTATGGATGCTGGAGTGGATGTGGAGAAATGGGAACCCTCTTGCACTGTTGGTGGAAATGCAAATTGGTGCAGCCACTCTGGAAAGCAGTGTGGAGGTTCCTCAGAAAATTAAAAATAGACCTACCCTATGACCCAGCAATAGCACTGCTAGGAATTTACCCAAGGGATACAGGAGTACTGATGCATAAGGGCACTTGTACCCCAATGTTTCTAGCAGCACTCTCAACAATAGCCAAATTGTGGAAAGAGCCTAAATGTCCATCAACTGATGAATGGATAAAGAAATTGTGGTTTATATACACAATGGAGTACTACGTGGCAATGAGAAAGAATGAAATATGGTCCTTTGTAGCAACGTGGATGGAACTGGAGAGTGTGATGCTAAGTGAAATAAGCCATACAGAGAAAGACAGATACCATATGTTTTCACTCTTATGTGGATCCTGAGAAACTTAACAGAAACCCATGGGGGAGGGGAAAGAAAAAAAAAAGAGGTTAGAGTGGGAGAGAGCCAAAGCATAAGAGACTCTTAAAAACTGAGAACAAACTGAGTGCTGATGGGGGGATGGGAGGGAGGGGAGGGTAGGTGATGGGTATTGAAGAGGGCATCTTTTGGGATGAGCACTGGGTGTTGTATGGAAACCAATTTGACAATAAATTTCATTTAAAAATAAAAATAATAAAAATAAAAAAATTAAATTAAATTAAATTAAAAAAATAAAAATAAATAAATAAAATTAAAAAAAAAATAAAGCCATGAGATTAGATTAACTCATCAGGGGAGTGGGTGTAGACAGAGAAAAGGTACAAGAATAGTTATTGGTTTTTTTCCTCAAAGGTTGGGAAATTGATCCATGCACAGACCAGGCAGATTAGTAAATTTAAACAGGATTAAAGCTTTGTGTGACAAATATATAACAGGTTGAGTGAGGGGCAAAAGAGAGGAACGTTTATTCAAGAGGTGATTACATTGATGAACTATGGGACTCTAGATTGGGTAAGTAGTATGAGATCAAAGAGTTGGTAGACCAAAGGAGCCTGGGTGGCTCAGTTGCTTGAGCCTCCAACTTCGGCTCAGATCATGATCTCACGGTTCATGGGTTTGAGCTCCGTGTCCAGCTCTGTGTTGAAAGCTCACAACACAGAGCCTGGAGCTATGTTGAAGCCTGGAGCCTTCTTCAGATTCTGTGTCTCCCTCTCTCTCTGCCCCTCCCCCGCTCATGCTCTGTCTCTCTCTCTCAAAACTAAATAAACATTAAAAAATTAAAAAAAAAAAAAGAATTGGTAGACTGGAGATATTAAGACCACGAACTGAAAGGATAAGAGGTGTTGGTCAGGAATAGAAGGCTTAAAATCAAGATTTTGGTGATGGAGCATTTATTGTTGATTTCAAGAGTGGGAGTGGCTGAGATTAAGTGAAAGAAAATATAATTGGAGGTAAGGAAGCCAAAGAACTTGGAGGGCAAGAAGTCAGCACAGAAGTTCACATGGATGTTGAAATTTACAAAAGTATGGCAGTCAAGAAGCAAGCCATGTGCTGAAGTCCTCAATGAATGACAGATGAGTAAGAGGCCAGCAGATGATATCAACAATGAAAATGGAATGGTATGGTCTACTGGCCCCCAGAGATTCTGACTCAGTAAAACTGGGGTGGAAAATAGGCATCCAACATTTTTCAAAGCTTCTCAGAGGATTCTAATGTGACCCAGAAATACAAATCACTGTGTTAGAATAATTATTGTGAAGTGAAAGGTATGGAGCTGCTGAATGGTAAATACCTACCATAGCTCCCGGGGAATGTGAAGGCCAACAGCAAATAGGAGATGCTGTCTTAGAAAGTTTAGTAAACGAAGAGAAGTTAAGTAACTTGCCCAGGGAGACACAGCTTGGAAATGTTTGGGCTTGGATTCAAAACTTGATCAGCCTGATTCCACAGTCTAGAGGCCTTCACTTTACCATGTTGTCTAGGGGTCAATATTTTAGCTCACAAGATACAAAGAGATGTCTTGGAAAGCAGTCCAAAATTCCACAAATGAGATTCTAATAGGCCACAGTGGGAAAAGAGACAACGTGTCTCTGGAATGATTCAAGCATTTATGTCTTTACCCCTTTTTATCCTGCTTGACCTTTCTACCAGCTTCGTTTCCTTTCCGGATTTGCAACCATCTTCCCAGGAGGTAGAGGGAAAGGGAGCCAGCTTTGTGGGCTGCCCTCATGGATGCCAGCTGGCCTCAATGCCCCCTTTCCCCAAGTACTGTTCTCTAGGGCCTCCTTTCTACACAGGGAGGAAGAAATAGGATGCAACGCTGCAGCCAAAACCAAGCATTTTGTCTCCCCCTACTTCTGCCTCCTGACATGTCAGCAGCTCTGTATAATGAAAATCTAAATCATCTGTGTGCATACATAGCAACTGTTTATTTTGCTGTTAGCTTTGAGGACTCAGTGGGGGTTCGATGCATTTAGAGAAGAGATCAACACTGGGAAAGCCTAATCTCATAAGTAGACAAAATGGAAATTCAAGCTGAAAATACATTATCTCTACATCCGAAAGGGGGGCCAGTAAAAATATCTTTCAACGTCAGCCCTCTCTCCGGCTCAGGAAATGCTTTTCGACCAAGGACATGGAGGGGAGATGACTCCTTGAAAGGGTCCCGCCTCCTGTCTGCTAGGAAAGTTTTCCTGGGCCTGGTGAGAGATCGTTGTCAGTTCTAGAAATAGCATACCTTTCCCCTCAAACCACCAAGTGGGATGCCTTCCATATTTTACAAAATGCGTTCACTATTAGTTTTCTTGAAACTTCCTTTTTTACCCTCAACCCTCCCCCCCCACCACCACCACCAACAGGCTGCCTTGGGACCAGATACAATCGTGAAGTTCCTCCACATTAGTACTTCTACCAAGAGTGACTGCCAGACTGGAGAGCGTCTCTTATCACATTTTGAAGGGGCCAGGCCCTCCCTCTTAGTGCAAGTTGTTTAACAGTTTATAAAGCATGTGCGTCTCAGTAGCTTCCTCATCCCCACATCTTCCCAGGGTTTCCCCTCATCCGGCAAAAGCCTTTTATTGCCACCTATTCTTGCAGAAGCCAGAAACCCCTTTCCCAGAGGCCAGAGCCTTTCCATCTTCATTTCCTTTCCATCTTGGCAAGGCAGGATCCCAGTGCCTGGAAGCGAACAGAGGCAGCTATTCCTCTGGGAACAGGGATAACGAGGAACAACATTCGGGAGAGGACATTGCCTAAGACACACCTGGGTGACTAAACACTTGCAGGAAACCAAAGACCACTCCAGGTGTAGAAACTATAACCCTACAGACATGAAGGCATGTTCATGGGGCAGTTACTTCCAATCTGGCATTCTCTCCTGAAAGAATGTCCTGCTAAATGGGCTCTTATGAAACAGTCAGTGGATTACGAGCTTGTCCAGGTGAATACCCTCCCACCTGTCACCCCCCCCAGAAGATCTAAGTGTTTCCAGGATTCGTAAAGGACCCATGGCTTGCCACTCCATCTGTGTACACAGGTGGGGAGCACGACAGCCAGCCAGGCACGGAACAAACCATAGTCTCTAATGTCCTCACCTGACTCATTTGGCCCTCCTCCTGACAGAATAGCTCTCCTTCCTCTCTGCTCAACAGCAGCCAGAGAAGGCAGGCTTAGCTTTCAAGAGCCTGCTCCAGGCCACAGGGAAAAAAAAAAAACCCAGGCTACTCAGACATCTCTGCAAAAACAAGGCTTGGCAGCAAAGAAACCAGACACAGGCAGAAAGGAATTTAAATTCAAATTGAACAAGGGGCTGGATCCTTTATTCAGTATAAGCCCCCTGAAGGCCTGATTTCCTCAAAGAACAAAAAAAATCCCTTTTAAATCCTATCCCCTTTCCCTGGAAAAGGAGAGGAAACATTCCAACGAACTAGTACCTTATACAAGGCGACAGTCATGTAAAACAGTTCTTTCGAATTAACTCCTTCCTGCTCAGTCTCCTGTTTAGGGTGTGACTGCTTCCCAGTGTCTTTGGGTGTCTGGGCCTGTAGGGCAGCAAAGCATAGGCTTCCTGGAGAGCCATGTGTAAGAAGATGACAGTGTCAGATCTAAGTATACTCACCACTGAGCTGTGATTTTCCATTTGCCCCTTGCTCCCCCAAGGTCCATTCTCTGCCCTTCTCTGCCACGTTCTGTGCCAAAGCTGACCTCAATGGACTGTAGCAATAGGCTTCCTTGCCAGCTGGCATCTGGCTGGGTCTGGCTAATGGTGGGCACTGGCAGGAGATCAGAGTGGTAAGAGAGTGAGATATATAGATTTCATGCCCCTGTATCCCTCCCAGCTGTGTGGCATTTAAGCAGAGCCCACATCGTGCAACCTAAAGCCACAGCTGTTACACAGCAGCCCCCAGCGTGCACTGGTGTAGCTCTCGATGGGTTCCAATAACACAGTTTCTTCCCTTTGCCCTTTCAGTCGTAGGGGTGTTGACGGCTCCCCACTGTTCATAGTGTCTGTATGCCTCACCAGTATTGTAGGTCCCTTTAATCCTACCCACACCACCATAAATGGTCCCTGCATTAAGCTCATCTCAGCTAAGTATACCTTACTGAGTATGCCATCTGTTTCCTGCCAAGACCTTGACTTAAAGACTTCTGCCCCTTCCGTAAATTCCATGCTACAGAATTCATGAATGTTCCCTATCCTGAGAAGAGAGATCCCCTGATCTTTTTTTTTTTTTTTTAATTTTTTTTCAACGTTTTTTATTTATTGTTGGGACAGAGAGAGACAGAACATGAACGGGGGAGGGGCAGAGAGAGAGGGAGACACAGAATCGGAAACAGGCTCCAGGCTCCGAGCCATCAGCCCAGAGCCTGACGCGGGTCTCGAACTCACAGACCGCGAGATCGTGACCTGGCTGAAGTCGGACGCTTAACCGACTGCGCCACCCAGGCGCCCCACCCCTGATCTTTTTTAAGGGGAGTGGCCTGCCTTTTCTCAAATGCCTGACATACTCTCCATATCTTGGAGTTTCCTAAATTAAAGTTGCATTATTTTGTCTATATAATAAAACGGAGGTTTGAGCTGGTTCCATTTTGTTTTGCCTCTTGTTAGTCATCTTTCCTGTAATTGCAAACTCAGTTACACTGCTTCCCTCCCATTGAGTTATTTTCAACTTGCCTTACCTTAAACACTTAATCCAGCTCCACGAGGAAGATAGTTCTTTACACGGATTCAATCACCAGTTCCTCACTATGTTATTCCTCCAGTATCCCCATCTCGGTGATAGAGACCACTCATATCTCAAAGTGGTCATCCCCAAATTCTCACTTGCCCTCACCTATACATTATCCACTAGGCTAAGTGCTGTGGGATCTAATTCCTAAATATCTTCTTTCAGATTCACCCATCTGCTCAAGCCCCACAATTAACTACCTTAGTCAGGACTGGATCCTTTTACACCTAGATTATGGAAATATTTCTAGTTTCTCCCGATTGTCCTCACTTTTGTCAAACTGACCTTTGAAAAAACCACAAACAGGTTTATGTCACTTCCCTTTCAATGGTGCTCCTTTAGGATAAAATCCAAACTACTTATCTTGGTGTAGAAAGCCCCATGGAATCTGGGTAGTATTTCCCTTGTCAGCTTCATTTTTTTTTTTTTTTTTGCCACCTCCATTTTTACAAACCTATTCATTGCTTTCATGATGGTGCCATATTCTTTTCATGTCTCCATGCCTCTTGGTTCCCCGCTCTTTTGTCTCATCCACTCTTGCCTTTGCTGACTAACTCTTCCTACTCATCTCTCAGATTTATCTTAGGCATCATCTTTCCTACGAAGTTTTCTCATGAACCTCTTTACCCCAAGTTGTTTTAATAGCTTCTCTGCATGATCCTTTAGCCCCCTCTTGTTCACTTACTAGCACTCAACACACTGGCAATTATTTATCTTCATGTCTGTCAGAGCCCACAACAAACTCTTAAGATGTGAAACTGTTTCTTCTTCCGTTTATCCTCAGCACTTAGCACAGAATGTGGCATGTAGTAGGATGCTCAAGAGATGTGTCCTGAATGAGTGAATAAATGAGTGAATGAGCCCATGAGGGAAGTATATGCTTGAATTCACTCACCTCCGTAAGATCAATATCAGGACCTAACCTTCTTGAAATGGCATATAACTAATCAGCCAATCTTTGCCATTTCTCTCCTTCTCGGTAAGGCCGTACCCAAACCACTCTGGAGTGATTAACAATAGAAACAGATGAGCTGGCCTTTTAGGTCACGGGCTCTCCCTAATCCCTAAAGCTACAGTTATGGAACAATAGAGCTGGCCTGAATTAATGGCCGTTGGTGGGGGTGGGGGGAGCAGTAGACAAATTCTGTCCTTGGGAGACACCAAGTTCTTCTACACCATCCGTCAACCTTGAGCACAGATGGGATGGAGGCCAACCCTAAAAATACATCAGCCCTAGGTGACAGCAGAGCTATGTTCTTTCATGTCTAATTCATCCCAGATGGAGAGGAAGCATTTGATGAGCAGTCTTTGAAACAGGCAGAGAAACTTTTATCATGTTCCGAATGACTATAGGGGCAAAAGGCCACTGTGGATTTCCTGGTTGATAAAAATGAACTCTAATAGAAGTTTCAATAAGGAGCCAGCAGAAACATCCTTGTCATCATCATTGTGAATCCATGTTTATTGAGGGTACAACAAATGCTATAGTCTCTGCTCAGAACATTGGATGGACCACAATTTCTGAACTTACAAGGGACTAGAGAATTCGTGCCACTATTTTGATGCCAGTCACCCAGGCAAAACACAAAATGAAATGTTATGAATATTGTAAAGCATAATAAGGAAGGGGTCTTAGACTATATGCAAACATACTTGATTAGTGTTTTCCCCACTGGGAGTCACCCGCCCCGTAAGCTTCCCCGCAACTGGAAAGGAAGAGAGGCAGGAGAAAATAGGAAGAGTCAAGGTATAGTCCTGAGAAGGTGACAAAAATTTGAGCAGTGGCACTCCATGGATGTTCGGAGATAGCAATAAGTCCCAGGGGGAGGGCCATATGCGTGGAGTGGTGGGAACCAGCCCTGTCTGTCTCCTAGTCCTTCCCTGCACACAGGTTCTTACACAGCCTTTCAGTGATAGAGAGGAGCTGTAGGACTCTGAAGAGCTGCTTGGTTGTGAAGTTACTTTTCAGGTGAGGATCTTCTCCTTATTTTGCATAAAGGAGCACTTTGGGACTTGAGGGCTAGTGGGTACTCACCAGCTAGGTCAACATTTGAGAGAATCATAGTTCTTGACGAATTCTGTAAATAGCCGCTGACCCGCTGGCTTAAACAAAAGAGAAAACGAATGACTGGTAAGTTAAAAAGCATGCAAACACTAGGCTATACTCCTAGCAGGTGGGTAGCAAGTGGCCTTGTCTTAGTGTCTGTCTTTTTTTTTTTTTTAAGTTTTTGGACGTTTATCATTTATTCCTTTTTTGAGAAACAGTATGAGTGGGGAGAGGACAGAGAGAGAGAGGGAGACACAGAACCCAAAGCAGGCTCCAGGCTCTGAGATGTCAGCACAGAGCCTGACGCGGGGCTTGAACTCATGAACTGTGGGATCATGACCCGAGCCGAAGTCGGACGCCTCACCGACTGAGCCACCCAGGCGCCCCTTAGTGTCTCTTTTCAAGGCTCCCTTCCCTTCTCTTTCCCACCCTTTCCAATCTTCTGCCAAAACTCAAGGTTTGAGGCAGTGGTCAAGCTCCATGGCATAAGAATTGGTGTTCCTCATGATGCTCTCCGCCAACATGACAGGCTTGGGGTTTCTTCCAGCAAAACAAGAGAGCCAGGTGCAGATCAACATGGCTGCAGCTGCTGCACCTCCAGCACAGTAATAGGCCCAGCCAAGCCGACAGGTACCTGTAGAAATAGGGACAGAGATATAAAGGTTGGGTTGTCTTCTCATACATTCTCTCTGGGGTGTTAGGGTTAATGTGATAATATGAAACAGCAAATACAACTTGGCTTCCTGTTTCCTCCTTTTCCTCTTGGGCTTATGGCTGGTATTTGCTCTAGAAAGAAGTTACAGAATTTTATTCTGTTACAGTAGGAACCTGGGGGTGGTGTGGGTGGTAATGGTGGTGGTGATGCTAATGAAAATGATGACAAGAGCCACTTAATCACGTGCCAAGAACTATGCTAAACTCCTTGGACATATATCTCATTGACCATTACAGTAACTATATGAGATAGACACTCTTATTGTCCTTGTTTTATATTAGATGAGGTAACAGAGGCACAGGTTCAGTTAATTGTGAAAAATCACACAGATGAACAGCGATAGAGTCAGGGTATAAACACTGGCTAATCTTGACTCTAAAGCTCTACGTTTTTCACCACACTGATGTGCATAGACTATTTCCAAAGAATCATATTCTGCATCATCAGGAGATTTGACAGGCAAAAAATCAATAAAAATCCCTTGCTGTTTACGACATGTCTTTGTCTTAACCTACCCTTGCATCATCAAGGGAAGAAACATGCGTTGGAATCAAGGCCAAGCTTGTGAGGCAGCAGTTTAAATTTGAAGGGTAATAGGAAAGGTCACCTGTTCAAAAACATCCACTCTACCACCTGCCCTCCTATCAGAAGGAGATACTGTCCTTTGAAGTATTTGTGCTTTCTCTGAGAATTTTCCCTCAGAAAATGTCAGTGCCCAAAGAAAAGAGAGCTATTAATTTATAAGGGAACAGACTAACAACTAATTACTAAAAATCACGTGCCTAAGCAAACAAGACTCCAGAAATTGGAATGGATGCCAGTGATAGGAAACTGCAGAGGGATCCTGAGAAAAGACATAGGTAGTGACCTTCACCTACCTCACAGTCTTGCAGAAAGCTAGGTCTAACTACAGTCAGTTGGAGATGTCAAGACTGATCTTCATGACAATTTACTTTTTAATAACCAGTTTCTTCTGTTCACATGGTGCCCAGTGAATGTTAATTTTACTTCTTCTAATTGACTAGTTGGCATGTCATATAAAGAGTCTAAGATGGTCCCAAGTTAGGCTGCTTTGCTCCTCTATTCGGGACAGCCTTATATATCCCGAAATTCTCACCTCAGAAATAGTGTTCCTTCTACCACCAAATTATCACTCATGCTGTCTCTCCTGCCAGAAACAGCTTCTTTCCTCTTATTCACCAATTCATATCTACCTTGGAACTCTATCCAGGACTTCCAAGAAACTTTCCTAGATTAACCCCAGTCGGCTCAAGTCACCTCAACAAGTATCCTACCAGGAGTTTGTCCATACATCTCTTACATGGGTGTACCTGTTGGTCAAAATTTTGGGAGGAAAATTTGCATAGCAAATATTTTTCATCTACCCTTTACCCCCTTCTAGATTGGCTCAACAGGGCAGAGGCATCAGCTTCTTTCTTGACAATAGCTCCCATATTGTGTCAACAGTGGGTGCTCAGTGTGCATGCTTTAGCCTGACAATACTCCAAAGGTGGGTACACTTACATTTTTTAGCCCTCGACATCCAAACTTATGACTTAATTTTTTTATTAAAGTTACAAAACCGACCATAGTATTGTTCTGTTTGCTTCTGGAATGTGCTACGATCCTTGTCACCGTAAGGCCTATGCATATTCTACTCCCTAAAATGCTTACCGCATGTAGGCATGTGCGCATATACTTCCCACCACTCTTTTTGCCTAGTGAATTTTCAATCATTCTTCAAAGCTCAGCCCAATCAATTCCTTAGTGAAGCCCTCCCTGACCTCCCTAAGTCAAATTCCTTCATCAGAGGCCCTCATGAGTACTGTGTATATTTCCTTCTATACTTGAATGAATGAATGGATCCCTTATCCCTTCCCATGGCAAATGTCAAACTTCAGTTCTTCAGCAGAGATACTGCTTTACCATAGATGGAGGCAGTCATATAACTCCCTGAAGTCACATGGCCCCACCGAAAATAATAGCGAAAGCCAGACTACAGTAGATAATGGAAACAATGCAACCCTTAGATGGATGGAGTGAATTTGAAAGAGAACCATTCTTGGAGAAAATAATCTAACTGGCCTCAACATGAACAATGATGGGTGGGACTCTGGGAAGAGTAAACTGAAGAATACCACATTGAGGCAAGCAAACAATAAATTTGTTCCTTAACCACCTTGTCACGCCTCCCCTTAGACATACATACATACTCCCTCTCTTACTAAAAGTAGGAGGTTTTATGTAATGCTTTGGGTTTCACGAGGTGAAAACTGTAGAGACGGGCAAACCTTCAACTTCTGCCATCCCTAGGAAGAAGGCTGCAGGTTTTATTGTGCCCAGTTCACAGACAGGAATCGTGAGGCTCAGTTGATAGCCTTAGGAACTCTCTCCGAAACAGAGAGGTAGAGGCAAGGATCCAGACCAAGTCTCTCTACTCTCAATCTGGTACTCTGTCTTCTACTGCTGTTGTTGTTTTTTTTTTTTTTTCATCTTCTCAAAAGCCATTTTCCTCTTATAGGACCCTTGACCTACAAGCCCTAAAGAGGGGCTCCTAAATTAATTTGTAATAGATCCACCTGAGCTTCCCCTGTGACCCCTCTAAGCGAAATCTCCTGTGCTCGCATGGCAGAGTAGACAGGCGCCAGCTCTGAGGTGGACTAACTGTCAGGCAAGTTCCTCCTCTCTGGAATGCTCCCAGTCTAGTCCAGACAAGGCATCTGAAGTCTCATTCTCTTTCTTCAGTTGCTTGTCAGCTCATCCTCCCATTAGAGTAGCAGGGACATTTTTATTAGATATATGCACCCAGGGACCAGGGAAAGACTTGTTTCTGTAAATGAAAGGAATAGATGCATAGCATGCCATTACCTCTAAGCTCTAGGCAGGAAGAAAGTTGACAGAGCGGGCAACTCCGGAGTGAAGACCTGGCTAGAAGGACTTCAATAAACCTTATTGAAGTCAGTCAGAACCGGGTACCACTGGGCGAGGATTCAGCACCAAAGCGCTCCCATTGCCACACCAAATGCACTCAGAGTTTCCATTCACAGAGTCACAGAGTCATGGAGTCACAGCGTCACTGAGGCACAGACACTCCTGTTAGGTAACTGAACAGCACCTAAGCTACAGGCTGCTGCCACACAGGGAGCCAAGGAGAAATAGAGGAGATACACCTTCTATCCAAACCTCTCCCCACAACCCTCCCTGTTATCTGCTTGAGGAAATAAAGAGGTTACATCACTAGCATTGCAAAGGGGAGGCAGGGGAAGCAAACCTTTAAAGAAGCACAGCTTCAGGTTGAGAGCTGATGTCAATATTCACCTACTCCACAGAAACCTTGGACACTGGTCTGATGCCCTATAGAGGAACTTGTGCTTTCTATGAAAGGGTGCAAAATAGGGAGCAGTGACGACGAGCTACCGCCTTTCTCCTCCAATCGCCTTTTGGCGAAGTCCCATGAACCATCACCGATCCCTAAATCCTACTCCTTGAAGCACTGTTGATTCTTCTATTCATCTGACAAATACATATTAAGTTCCTACGATGTGCCATACATTTTGAATACACCATCTCATTTGACTCTCACAACAGGCATGATTATTTTCCTTAACAGCTGAGAAAATGGAGTCTCGGAAAGATAAATTACTTTACCAACTTACAAGTGTTCAGATGTGAGTGCCAGCACGGAACGTCCATGGTCATCTATTTCCATGCCAGAAGAATGGAGCCAAGGATACAAGTTACTATAATCCAAAGTATAATGCCTTCAACTAATCACCTCAACCTTCTGGATCTCAATTTCCTTTTTTTTTTTTTTTAAGTGAAGGGAATTTTTGCTGGAGAGATTTTAAAAATCCCCTTCCAACTCAGAGTGTCCATTCTACCCTGAATGTAATCAATGTTTTAAGAGACATGCAAGAAATTCTACAGGAAAACCTAGGGAAAACAGAATGATTTCTATCTGGGAGAATTCAGGCTCAGGAAATGTTTGTGTGTGTATGGTGTGTGTGTGTGTGTGTGTGTGTGTGTGTGTTTACTTAAATTTTAGTTAGTTAATATACAGTGCAAGATTGGTTTCAGGAGTAGAATTCAAAATTCAGTGATTCATCACTTACAAATGATACCCAGTGCTCCTCGCAACAAGTGCTCAGGTAATGCTTTATAAAGAACATAGCATTGCAACTTGACTTCAGTAGCGGGAAGTGGGCATTCTAGGAAGTGGGAATGGTTGGTGTGAGCAAAGTACGTAAGTGAGAAGGTTGACCACACGCTCCAGAAACGGTACTCTATTCAGAATTGCTTCGGGAAAGAAGATGTAGTTGGCAAATAATAAGCTGAATCGAGACGAGGAGGAACCATGGAATGTGGCATCTTTCCCACAAGCAATGGGGAGCAATGGAAATTTTCTGACCAGAGGATGGCATGATAGAAAACAGTGTCTCAGCCTTGGCACTATTGATATTTTGGGCCAAACAAATCTTTGTTGTACGGGGGTGAAGTGGGGTGGGGCGGGGAGGGTTGTCTTGTGTATTGTTGCACCCTGGCCTCTACCGACTAGATGTCTGCAACTTATCCCTCCCCCCTGAGTGGTGGAAACCAAAAATACCCACAAACATTGTCAAGCGTCCTTGGGAGTGGGGGCGTGGTGGATTGCTTTCCGTTAAGAACGACTGAGTTAGAGGTATAGTTTGGGAAGATTAACCTAAAATCTCTCTATAAAAGAGACTGGAGGCAGTTGTACACTGTAGGAAGAGACCGGTTAGCCAGAGGACGGGGATGCTGGTACACATCCAACAATACATAAAGCAGCCTCCCACAACAAAAAATGATCTGGCCAAAAATGTCAATATTTTTGATGGTAAGCAGCCCTCATCTAGGCAAAACACCAGATATCTACACTTCGAATGACCTCCAAAATGAATCTTGATGACTGAACAATTAGCCCGACAGAATGGAAGCTTGTGCCTTAAGAACATCTGTGCATGGTTCCCTATTGACCTGGGGAGCTGGCTGGAACTGCAGCATGGTCAGCTTCGAGTATTCTAGTATGCTAGCTCAGGGAAGCTGGGGAAGGCCAAGGAGAGAGATCTCACAAGGTATTCAGGAGGAATACCCTGGGAGTCAGGAGACTGGAGTCTTTGAAGGAACCTCTTAACCCCACTGGAATTCAGCTATCTCACTCCTAAAATGGGAGAAAGCAATTAAGTACCTGTCTAAAGACAGAGCAATAAAGACCAGATGAGTTCGTGAGGTCTTTTTCAGAAGTAGCCAGGATCGCTGCCGCCTCACCTCTCAGATCGCACCAATTCTGAGCCTCCATGCTACAATTGTTCAGGGACCTGTGTGCTCAGAAAATAATGCAGTAAGCTGGCATCACACCGGGGGACTGTCTCTACACACGTGCATATGTATCTGTGAAAAGAAAGATTAGGCGGCAGGAGAGAGGGAGAAAAGAGGTCCTAACTGCAAATTCGCTGCATGCAAAGTTTCTAGAGGGGCCTGAGATAAGCCTGTTCCTTTTTGTGCTCTTCTGTACAATTTCTAACACTCTATCTGTGAGTCATTCTATTCCAATGTTGAATTTGCTATGACAAGATCCCTCATAAAAGTTATTAAATCATCACTCAGCAGTGGGCCTGACATTTAAATCAAGACACGTTGCTTTTATTCCAAGTTGCAAATCAAATTGGTTTGGAGTTTGACGCTATTTTCTTTGATTCAGCATTAAGTTATATTATTACATCTCTGCTGTTTAGAGAACAAACTGTCACTGGCTGCTACTTAAACTGACTGCCCTCCATAGAACCCCAGTCCTATGTACTTAAGGGACATGGTGTCTGGCCAACTACAAATGGGTCATTAGGAACTACTGGGAGGTGTTAGCCACACGCTGATGCTTTTGGTAGGGCCTAGCATTGGTGTGGGCGTCAGGATTGGGAATCAGAGTAGGAAAGAGTAACAGAGAGGCTCTCTCTGCAGCTAACATGCTCAGAATGCCAGCTTAGAAGCCAAGGATGCTAGAGAACTAATCCGAAGAAAAGAGTCCTGCTTGGAGAAAGAGGGAAAAGGCATAAAAGAGAGTGAACCCACTTTGGAAGACAGTTTGACAATTTCTTATAAAACTAAAGATACTTATACCATATGATTAAGAAATCATGCTCCTTTGTATTTACCCAAAGAAGTTTAAAACTTATGTCCACACAAAAACCTGCACAAGGATTTTTATAGCAACTTTATTCATAATTGCCCATTCTTGGAAGCAAGAAGTCCTTCGGTAGGTGAATGGATAGATTAACTGCGGTCCATCCAGACAATGGAATATGATTCAACACTAAAAAGAAGTGAGCTACCAAGCTATGAAAAACATGGAGTAAACTTAAATATATATTACTAAGTGAAAAGTCAATCTGAAAAGGCTACTTACTCTAGTATTCCAACTATGGAGATGGTAAAATGATCAAAGGTTGCCATGAGTTGGTAGGCTTGGGGAGGGATGAATAGGCAGGTCATGGAGTGTTGGTAGAGCAGTGAAAATACTCGGTTCGATACTATAATGGTGGATACACATCAATATACATTTGTGCAAATGCATAGAATGTATACCACCAAGAGTGAACCATAATGTGAACTATGGACTTCAGGTGACTATGGTGTGTCAATGTAGGCTTATCAGTTGTAATAAGTATACCACTCTGGCGGGGGTAGGGGGGATGTTGATAATGGTAGAGGCTATGCATGCATGGGGGAATATAGGAAAATCTTTGCACATTCCCTTCAATTTTGCTGTGAATCTTAAACTGCTTTATCGAAGTCTTCATTTAAAAAGAGTGAGCTAAGTCTGTCTTTTGGGTTTCTCAAGCCTTCTCTTTTACAAAATCATCTGATGGAAGTCTTGGCCCCTGAAAGTTTGGAGGAAGAGACAGGGAAGCAAGAATATAGCAAGTACCTAATGACCACTGACACTTCCAACACTGACGAAGGGCTAGACGAAATGAAATGGAACTTTCAGATATATGAAGTTTTGATTTGATGCAAGTGTTGCCAAAAGCCTAGTTCTGGGAGCTAACACTCCAGAAAAAGGCATGCTTATGACCCAGGATCAGAGGTAAGGCGCCCCAGATATGTGGTGAGGAAGGGACTAATGGAAGGGATAAGATCTATGAAGTAGCTTGGAGCTTTGGGGTAGGGCAAGAAGGTACAGAGCTGTTTACCAATGTAAGCAGCTTAGGGGTATGGATGGGGGACTAGAGTCCTATACAAAGATGACATCCAAATTCTAGGAACTCATGAAGTCAGGATTCAGGGAGGGGGTTCAGGTAGAATGCATTGAGAACAATATTGACATCTTTTTTATCATCAAATCTACTCCCATAATCAGGGAGAGGCTGATCACTTGAGAGACACTGCTTGAGCCTTATAGGCAAAATGATGGAAGAAGTGACCCCAAGGTAGAGGGGGACCTGCAATGGGAACAAGCATATTGCCCTCAACCTCACCATCCAGAGCAGAAAGACAGAACAGATATGCAGGATGTCTGTCTAGGAGCCACCTGTGGGGCCATCGCAGCCTTCATAGCAAACCAGGCTGCCCGCACTGGCCCTGAGAACAATCACCTCAGCTACAGAGAGATTTTTATTTTTTTATTTTTTTTAACGTTTATTTATTTTTGAGACAGAGAGAGACAGAGCATGAACAGGGGAGGGTCAGAGAGAGGGAGACACAGAATCTGAAACAGGCTCCAGGTTCTGAGCTGTCAGCACAGAGCCTGACGCGGGGCTTGAACTCACAGACCGCGAGATCATGACCTGAGCCGAAGTCGGACGCTTAACTGACTGAGCCACCCAGGCGCCCCTACAGAGAGATATTTAAGATTCCGTTGGCATTCCGGGGAGCCTGGGTGGCTCAGTCGGTTACACGTCTGACTTCAGTTCAGGTCATGATCTCACGGTTCATGAGTTCAGAGCCCTGCATCGGGCCCTGTGCTGATAGCTCAGAGCCTAGAGCCTGCTTCGGATTCTGTGTCTCCCTCTGTCTCTGCCCCTCCCCTAGTCGTGCTCTGTCTCTGTCTCTCAAAATATGCACAAATGTTAAAAAAATTAAAGAAAGAGATTCCTTTGGAAGTCTGTGGAGGGAAAGGGAAAGAATTAGAGAGAGATTAAAGAAAGGAAAGAGTCTAAAGGAGAGTCAATGGGATAGATAGGTAGAAGAGGAAGAAAAGAAAGATGGGGGGAGTTTAGAAAACATTAGTATAAAATTAGAACACTAGAGAACATAGGGACCGAGTGGAGAGGTTGAGCTCTTCAACAGACCTCTTCCTAATAAAAGTGGAGTTTTCCCCAAAGCATACCCAGCTCAGGAAAATCAGCTGCTCCTCCCTTCACCCACCATCTCAACTTATGAAACGAGGGCTGCAACCCACCTGGTTGGGTTCATGGTTGGGGGTAGGGAGGGCTAGGGTTGCTATTTGCTTATTCAACATATTTTTTGCCATAGGAACTTGCATTTTGTGTTAAGCAGGCAGCAAGGGTTTGGAAGAAGTTGGTGGTCCCATCTGTTCAGAGAGACACTGCTAACTATAGGGTCTCCATAGGTAGCAGCATAAAAATATTTTCAATGCAGCCAAGCTAAATGAGGAGAGAACTTTCTCTGCTAGGTTCAGCATAGATGAATAATTGTAAAATATAAAGCAAAGCCAATGAATTCAAGGGCAATTGCCAAACACCCTACCCCCCAAAACCCTACCACAGCCCCCAGTAAAAAGATAGCCAAAGCCATGAGGACAGCTTTCTTCTTACTCTCCAGGCTGGGCATAACTATCAACCAGACTCTAGATTGGAGGCCAAGAACCTACTAAAGATTCCAGAAGTCTGTCAGGCTCTCTTGCCAGAGACAAAGGCAAAAAAAAAAATCCTTTGAAAAAAATTCAGTAGTTCAGGAAAACATGTTTTTGTTAGTAGTCACTATTTCTAACCACTTCCAGAAAGTCAGGGTAGCACTCAGTAAAGACTCAAATCCTCATGGTGACAGAGAGCCCTGATATGGTTGATTTTCTTTCTCTTATAGTTCTGCCAAAAAAAAAGAGTCCTTCCATTGAAATCTTCCACAGCACCCTTAAATATCTGCTTCTGACCCATCCACATATGTTGCCAACCAGTCTTTCCTATTTATATTATTTCCTGCATAGCTATCCCAAGTTTTAGCTAATCTGCTCATCTTTTTCTTCATTAGGGGATAAATGAGAGGAATCATGTCTTAGGCCAACTTAAATTGTGCTTCTGGATCTTTCTTAAGATTGACCCCCACCCGCCCCTGAAGAAACCTTCGTGTCACTCTGTTATTCTTTATATAGACCATCAAACGACACTTGAAGCAGCTTTTCAGAAGAGCTTTGGGAATTGCTGTAGACTGAATGTTTGGGAACCCCCAAATTTATATGTTAAATCTTAATGCCCAACGTGATGGTATTTGGAGGTGGAGCCTTTGGGAATTGACTAGGTCATGAGGGTGGAGCTTTAATAAATGGGATTAGTGCCCTTATGAAAGAGACCCCCCAATGAGCTCCCATGCCCCCTCCTGCCATGTGAGGACACAGCGAGAAGATTGCCACATGTGAAGCAGAAAGAAAGAATTACCCAGACACTAAATCTGCTGGCACCTTGATCTGGGACTTCTTAGCCTCCAGAACTGTGAGAAAAAGATTTCTGTTGTTTATAAGCCACCTAGTTTTTGGCATCTCTCACAGCAGTCCAAATGGACTAAGACAGGTACTTTCCCCCCAAAGACACTGGTCAAAAACCAGCCAACCAAGTGTTTGTACCTGTTCAATTCAGCATGAGCTCTCTAAGAAATTGGCCTCTCTCATCTAGCATCTGCTCAATAGATTTCTGATTGTATCCACTGGAACTTTTTCAGCTCATAGTCACTGTGGTGAGCTCTTTAAATATGTTGTTCTCACATAGGTAAGATCAACAAACTAGATTGAGGGAAAGGGAGCCAGAGAGAGAAGTGGAACAAGTGAAGAGAATATTAGTGTGACGAGTGCTATTATATAGATGAAACAAAGATATAGATGTAGGGCATCAAATCCAGCTCAAAGAGGGCAAGGAGTTTTCAAGAAAAAGTAGGAAGTTAACTAGCTGAGGAAGGGGGAGAAGGGTGTTCCTAACAATGGACACAGCACATGCAAGGTTGCGAAGGTTTGAAAGAACATGGTATTTTTGAGGGTGGCCAGGCAAGAGGAAGATCTTGAGTGATAATGGACGTGACGGCCAAGGTCCATATAGGCCATTCTTAAGGAGTCTTTATCCTGTAGACAATGGGGACCATTGCTAAAGAATGGGAATGACATCAGATTTTCATTTTTCAAAATCACTTTGGCCACAGGAAGTGAGACCGATCAAGGGAGTAGTGTGAGAAGTATGGAGAGAGAGTCAAGAGTTATTTTCTGTAATATAGATGGCAACTTACACTAAAAGAAGATAGATTCTAAAGTTCTCATGAGCCTTAGCAGTATTTATCCCTTTTGATGATTCATGTCGTTATGGTTTGTAATTGATATTATTGTGGTTGTATTTGTTAGATGTCTATATATGTATATATATAGACATAATATATGCATGTTTATATAATATATATATAAAATGGCTATATGGATGATATATATATACGATATATATCATATATCATATATTATATATATAACATCTCAAAGCTTCTTGAAGACTATATTCTTGAATTCTTAAAATTATGTACAGTGTCTCATTCAGTATTTTATGTACAGTAAGTGTCCATAATATGCTTATTGAGTGACTGTTACATTTTTTTTTCTTATTGGACTAAATGGCTTTATTGGGGAAATCCAGGATTACAACAGACTTAAGAGTTGCAACTTGGTCCCTTCTTCCTGCCAAAGGTGGGCACAGCATTGACAAATGGCTGGTTGTACTGCAACCAGTACAACCATATGACTTGGCCTTTCTTCTTCCATTTATCCTGTTTGGCCACCTTGGGAGTCCGCCCTCTTATGTTCCCGGCACAGGCCAGGGAACCACGGACTTTTCTTCCAAGCATGGGGCCAGCTGCTTCCAGGGTGATCAGAGCCTCAACTCCACACTGACCAGGAATGGCCTCATCCTCTAGGTGAGTGCCTGCCAGGAGGGAGACTTGACCTTCTTGAGTGATCCCCTCCCGTGAGACTGAACCACGGCCACCGCAGCCTCTACTGCAAAGATAGAGTCAAGAAAGAGGAAGGAGCAAGGGTGCACACGTGCTCACCACCTGCCATGTGCCATGTCACTGCTCTTCTGTTATACACTTTGACATAATCTTCAAATACTTAAGAAAGCTAGTGCACCCTCATTCCAGCCATTGATTTAGCCCCATACCTGTGAGGCCAGCTTTGAGCATTCAGCTATTTCCATCCATGCTCCATTGGCCAATAGATACAGACCCTGAAGGCTCTCATCAGGCCCGGAACCTCTAGGTAACAACCAATGCCACAAATATGTTAAATAATGTGTGGCAATACCACCCAATATGTGTACAGAACTTTACAATTTACGAGGCGCTTTTTCTATCCATTATTTCATTTAATCCTCTTTTATTTGTTGTATTCATTCATCAAGCCCCAGCTAGAGGCAGGAATGTTGTTATAGAGAAAGCCATTGAGTAGACAGGTAAGTATTTGACCAAGAGCGACACTTAGCCAGAGGGTAGAGACTGGGCCAGGACCATATGTGCTCAGAAGTCAAGTGGTGCACGAACAAGATCCTGGATGAGAATTACAGAGAACGGTGTCTGCAGCCATGACCTGTCATTTACAAACTGAACCAGTAGGCAAGTGATTTAACACTTCTGAGTTTCAGCCCTCCTGTGAGTAAAATGGAAGTGACGCCACCCACCTCACAGAGCAGCTGTGAAGGTCAAATGATATGACACATATAAAGCACTCAGCACAACACCTAGAATGATCAACGCATCTTGGCTCCTTTTTCTTCCCGCTAAACACTTTTCAACTAGTCTATTCCTTCCCACAAATGTCTGGAGAGAGCTTTAAAATACAGATTTCTAGGCCCGGCTCCAGATATATAGAATTATTATCTCTGGGAAGAGGGCCCAGATGATTGCAACACACAGTCCAGTGGGGAATCACCTGAATGAGACCATATCATTAGCTCAAACTGGTCTAGCTTTCAGATGAAAAGTCCGACTTTCACTGAGAACCTACAGCGCTCGATGCAATGCTAGGGGCTTTCTCTTGAAAGATGTATTTGTGTGCAATTTCTCCCAAAATTCACCCGGGTGGGGGTGGGGGGGCTTGGCGAAGACGGTTTGAAAAAGTCATACAACACAGCAGAAAGACATATATTTCCACCCCTGTAACTCTAACCTTGCCAGAGAACTGCCCCTGGGATGTGTGTGCAAGAATTGTTCCCCGTTTTCCTTCTGGTTCCTACTTTTGAAATCTGTTTCACTTATCAAATAACCTGGGTCAGTCTAACCCATAAGAATAACAATACTAATAATGGCAGTCATTGTTCACATTTATTGAGTTCGGGCCCTATACGAAATTTTAGGTACATCAGTTCATTTCGTCCCTGCGAGAGCCCTGTGAAAATGGGCGTTACGGTACTAACACGCCTATTTACAAATGGTTTCTGTTTCTAAACAAAGGCTTACAATACTGTATCATTCCCCAGTAGCCAGGGAAAGACACAGACTAAAACTGAGGGGGACAAAAAACTATGATATTGAGGTTTGTAGAAGGATATTTGAATGGAGGAAACGGAAGCAAGGAAATTAAACGTGAATCATATTCTTTGACCTGAGCACCAGAGGCTGAACGAAGAAGCAGAAAACAGAATGAATTCGCCTGACTTTACTGCCATCTCGTGGTGGTCTGATGTACAGACAACCAGTTCACAAGTCTGCCTTCACTGTTTCAGTCAATGAGCCCGCTAGACCCTCTGCGAAGCGCTAAGTGGGGAAATAAGGCCAAGTAAATTGAGAACCTGCCCTCTGGGGTCTTTTTAGAGTCTTGTCTCCCTCTGGAGTCGTCAAGCTGGAAGTCACCTTAGGGATCGATTCTTCCAGGGGTAAGCACACTTTTCTCATGCTGGCTATTTCAGGAAAGGCAGAAATGTTTATAAGCACCGTCTTTTTTTTTTTTTTTTCCTATTCAAAATGAAAATAGCTTAGCATCCCATGGGATGTATAGAATCTCATTAAAGTTCTTCACTATTTTTAAGAGATGACGGTCAGTGAGAAACTTGGCACTGAAGTTTAGTCACTAAAATGATACTTTCTGGGGGGAGGAATCTAACAGTAGATAAGCTTTCGCATCTTCGACGCCCGACGCCTGTAGGGCATTGTTTTCATAGAGTACATTTATGTGCACTTTGTCATTTCATGGCCAAAACAATCCCTGAAAGTAGATAAAAAATCATCCTCACTTTAGTCATGGGGAGCTAGGGTTAAAGAAGTGAAATACAGGGGCGTCTGGGTGGCTCAGTCAGTTAAGCATCCAGCTTCGGCTCAGGTCATGATCTCACGGTTCGTGGGTTTGAGCCCTGTGTCCGGCTCTGTGCTGACAGCTTAGAGCCTGGAGCCTGCCTCGGATTCTGTGTCTCCCTCTCTCTCTGCCCCGCCCCCCCGGCTCTCTCTATCTCTCTCTCTGTGTCTCTCAAAAGCAAATAAACATTAAAACAATTTTTTAAAATGATGACAAAGAAAGAAGTGAAATGTATATGAGGAATCTAAAAAAGCCAAAGTCATCCAAAACAGAGAATAAAATGGTGGTTACCAGGGGCTGGGGGTGGGGAGATAGGACATATGTCGTTTAAGGGTACAAATTTGCAACAAGGAGTAAATAAACCCTAGGGGTCTAATGCACAGTATAGTGAATATAAACAATAGTAATGTATTATAATCATCAAACTTGCTAAGAGACTAGACCTTAATTATTCCAGCCACTAAAAAGAAATAATTATGTAATATGATAGGGGTGCTAATTATCTCTACAATGGCAGTCATTTTACAGTTTATTAAATGTATCCTATTAACCTGTTGTACACCTTAAATTTATACAATGTTACAGGTCAAATATATTTCAATAAAAAACACAAGAGCCCAGCTCTTCTGGATGGAGACTCCTCTTTGTGCGAGTTAGGAGGGCAACTGGAAAACCTTAAGCAACACTTGAGCCAGGAGTTTTCCAGAAGGACAGGCTGCCCAGGGCATTCTAGCCGATGCTGCCCCATAGACGAGTTGCTTTTCTCAATCCCCTGGGCCAATCCCTGGCCCTCACTCCCCTGGGGGAGTGATAATAAAAGGCTCCTCTCCTCTAGGAAGGCTGCCTTAAGTAGACTGGTTTATCCTTCTGGTTTTTTAAGAACACAATAGATAAACGTGAAATCGGATCAAAGGCTTCACCACGAACGTAGGTGGGTCACGGCAGAGGTCTAGGTAGGTGTCTGGGGCCTCTGGTTGCTCCTCAGTCTAATTCAATGCTCTCTCTATAAAAACAGAGAAACTGAGGCTCAGGGTGGGGGCGTAACGTGCTCGAGCAAATTTAGGAAAATTAAAACACAGCTGTCCTGATACCCAGGCCAGGACTGTTTCTACCACACTCTGCTGCCCCTCTGTGGACATGAGAATGTATTAAGCTGCCTCATTGTGCTGCGGTGAGCACAAGAAAACAGACTGTCCATAAAGAAGGAAACTGATAAAGAGGAAAGGTAACAGGAAATGCCTGGAAACTGAACCCATAAAGTCTAAACCCCGAGTCGCCGTAAAAGGCTTTGAACTGGCAAGAATGAGAGGAAATGATGAGAGAACAAAGGAAATGGGCCTCAGAGAGAGGAAACACAGGGAGCACACATGAGGCCTTTGGGTAGCCTCTGTTGCAGGCCTTTGTCAAGTTGAATGGGTCTCTCCCTCCCTCCCAGAAGTCAAGCCTGGGGTGTCCTCCCTAGAGAGGCTCTGGAGAACTGTGCCGACTACCTACCAACACAAGTTACATTTAGTGCAGCCTGTTGTGTGAAATGCTTTGTATGTGTGTATCACTTCACTTAATCTTCTCAATATCCTTATGGAGAAAAATATTTTTATCGATCCCCATTAATGGAGACACTGAGGTTAACCAGCATGCCCCCAAATTCACAACTAGGAAGTGGCAAGGCTCAAATTTGAATGCAGGTCTTTCTACTATTAACCTGTTGTGTTTTAAAAAAAAATTTCTTTTTAAGCTTTATTTTTGAGAGAGAGAGAGAGCACATGTGAGCAGGGGAGGAGTAGAGGGAGGGAGACACAGAAGCCAAAGCAGGCTCCAGGCTCTGAGCTGTCAGCACAGAGCCCGACGTGGGGCTCGAACCCATGAGCCATGGGATCATAGGTTCTCACTGAGCTGAAGTCGGACGCTCAACCGACTGAACCACCCAGGCGCTCAACAACTGCACTGTGTGTTTTGCCTGTGTGAGCTCATTTAATCCTCACGACAACCCCACGAGGTAGCAATAAGCTTCCTGAATGCTGAAAAACTGGCCCCAGGTCACAGAGCTCAGGATGTAGCTGTGCTAAAGCCCACTCTTACCACTAGTCAATCTTCCCTTGGGTTCTTCCCTGACTCACGCTGTTGTTGATGCCAATTAGAGACTCGGTGAAGGACAAATAGGTGGTAGAGTTAAATGCATCAACTTAACGTTGGACTGAGGATTCACTTGTGTGGGATCAAGTTGTTGAAATCTCTATTTGATGGCCGGAGTTTAATTAAGAACCATCCAAACACCTTTCTCAGCTTAAATCTCTCATTTAGTTAATCAAATTAAAGTGTGGGAAAGTTTGCCCTTAACAGGCTGTTGCTGGGAGCCTTTGTCTGACTTTCCCCTTTGTACTGAATGAGTGATTCATTCAACAAACAGGTATTGATTGGATTGCTATTGGGCAGCACGGGAAGTACGCCTGAGAGTCAGGAAGCTAGTCCCAGGTCTCTAGTTGTGGGGCTTTGAGAAAGTCACCTGCCCCCATTGGGTCTCACTAGATATAAATAAACCCGCTGATTGATCTGTAAGGTCCCTCCCACTGTAGGTTTCAGTGCAAGCTCCTGATCAGTGTTTGTTTTGTTTTCCTGTATTAAATATTTGATTAACTTCTTATTTATTTTTATTGAGCTATAATTGACGTATGACATTATATTCATTTCAGATGTACAAATGATTCAATATTTGTAAATGTTATGAAATTAACATCACATAAGTCTACTTAACATCCATCACTATACATGATTACAATATTTTTCTTGTGATAACTTTTAAAATCTACTCTCTTAGCAACTTTCAAATATACGATAAGTATTACTAACTATAGTCACCATGCTGTACATTACGGCCCCAAGACTTATTTATTTTATAATTGGGAATTTAAACCTTTTGACCCCCTTCACCTATTTCACCCACCTCCTACCGTCTGCCTCTGGCAATAACCAATCATTTCACTGTATCCATGAGTTTGGTTTGTTGGTTAGTTGTTGGATTGGTTGGTTTTATAGATCATACAGCATTTACCTTTCACTGTCTTATTTCACAAAGCATAATGCCCTCGAGTTTAATTCATGTTGTTGCAAATGTCAAGATTTCCTTCTTTTTTATGCTTGAATAATATTCCACTGTATACATATCCCATATTTTCTTTATCCATTCATCCATCAATGGATATGTAGTTTGCTTCCATATTTTGGTTATTGTAAATAATGCTGCAATGAACAGGGGATTGCCTATATCTTTTTGAGATAGTGTTTTCATTTCCTTCAGATAAATATCAAGAAATGAAATTCCTGGATCATATGGTAGTTCTATTTTTTTTAATTTTTTGAGGAATTTCCACAGTTTTCCACAGTGGCTGCACCAATTTACACGCCCACCAACAATGCACGAGGGTTCCCTTTATTCCACATCCTCACCAACACTTGCCATTTTTTGTCTTTTTGATAATAGCCACTGTAACAAGTGTGAGGTGATATCTCATTGTGATTTGGATCTGCATTTCATGATAATTAGGGGTGTTGAGAACTTTTTCATGTACCTGTTGGCCATCTGTATGCCTTCTTTGAAAAAAAAATGTCTATTCAGGTCCTCTGCCCATTTTTTAAATTGGATTGTTTGAGGTTTTTCTGCTATTGAGTTGTATGTGTTCTTTATATATTTTGGACATTAACCCCTTATCATCAGATATATGATTTGCATATACTTTCTCCCATTTGATAGGTTGCCTTTGCATTTTGTTGATGGTTTCCTTTGCTATGCAGAAGCTTCTTAGTTTAATATAGACCCACTTGTTTATTTTTGCTTTTGTTGTCTTAGCTTTTTGTGTCAAATCCAAAAAAACCATCGGCAAGACCGATGTCAAGGAGCTTACTTCCTATGTTTTCTTCTAGGAGTTTTTTGGTTTCAGGTCTTATGTTTAAGTCTTTAATCCATTTTGAGTTAATTTTTGTGTACAGTATAAGATAGTGGTCCAGCTTCATTCTTTTGCATATAGTGGTTCAGTTTTCTGAATACCATTTGTTAAAGACAGTTCCCTTTTCTCATTGTATACTCTTGGTTCCTTTGTTGCAAATTAATTTGTGTGGGTTTATTTCTGAGCTCTCAGGTCTGTTCTGTTAATCTATATGTCTGTTCTTATGTCAATACCATACTGTTTTGACTAGTATAGATTTGTAATATAGTTTGAAATCAGGGAACATGATCCCTCCAACTTTGTTCTCCTTTCTCAAGACTCTCTTGGCTATTTGGGATGGGGGGGGGTCTCTTGTGATTTTATGATAAGAAAAGATAGGATTCAGTAGGCAGAGAGTGAAAGGTTAGGACCTGAGGTCCCTGGGTGGGGAAAAACATATTTTGGAACAATGCTGGGAGTGTCTGAACACAGCAAAGCCCCTCAGGCATAAGGTTCCTCTTAAGAATGTAACAGACACCACCTACTCCCCCTCAGGTTCCCTTCAGGAATTTGACAAAAGACCTAATTAAAAATAAGTAGTAGAGCATAAAACACATGACCCACAAGGAATGGTATGGCCATAGACCACCCCTCCTGCAATGGAGTCGAGCCAATCAGGAATGTTCAACCCAGCACCTAGAGTTATCCAGCCAATAAGGGTAGAACATGAGAAGGAACAAGGGGGAAGGGAAGGGGGGTGGTGACCGGAACCTTATAAAATAAGGACCCCCCCCTATAGTCCTTGGGCATTCACTTTCAAATGTCCCCTCTCTGTAAGGAGAGCTTTCCTACTATTCTTCCTTTCTGATCTTATATGCTAATAAAATTCTGCCTGCTGCTCATTTTGTGTCCACATCTTCATTCTTGGAAGTGGCAAGACAATGAACCCTGGGTATTGAGGTAAAAAAAATCCTACAACAGTTTCATACAAGTTAATTTCCTCTTTGAATGGATAAAAAGAAGAAAAGGAGTCAATTACTTAAACTGCTCAACTGATGACCCTGGTGGGTGAGAGCCAGGTAAGGTATGTTCCAGGGGGTTAGAGCAGGCACTGAGGGAGGATTGGGACAGCAGGGGACCTGGAAGATAGGTTTGGAGACATGAGAGAAGATCCTAGAAATAAGGGAGGCAATGGAAGGGAGGTGGTCATGTAATGGAATCAATGTGAGTTAGCTCCTTGGTGAGTCAGAAACTGGACCAGGTTGAGTTGTCTCACAAAGTAAACTTTAGTTGCAGCAAATAAGGAGATCACGAAGGAATAGCTTCCAAAGCCATGACTCCCCCTTTTATTTAGGTTTAGGATAAATATTTAGATAGGGAAGCCTTGTCATTGCATGTGGAGGCAGGCATAAGGTCACACATGCACCTTAAGGAAACATGCCCATACATACATTGCGTGTTATGTAATGAGGCTGAGGGTCCACCTTGGGTGGAGATTTTAGTATTATAATAAAGGTAGTCAAGAGTCATTCTAGAGGTCACTCCAAGGTCCATCTGTGCAGGTGCGGGTCAGGGGTTAAGTTAAAATTAGTCTCGATGGTCTGGGCTGGCTGGAGGTCTTGTCAGGGCAGTCACTTGCTCCAGGGGCAGTTTCACTTTCCCTTTGCCTAAGTTCATAGGTAAGCTGGAAAAAAAGAGCTTAAGAAAAAATGTGGCACAAGGGTCGGTGAGCACAAGCTGGAGGACAGTAAAGGTCAGGTCTTGGGGGTGTAACTGGTGATAACCAAACTTTTGGGGTGTAAGAGTTTGGGAATTCCTTATACAACCGTGTTTTTGTCTCAGGAGCTGTGTCTTCTCCAGACCCTCTGATGTTTTATTTTTCCCTTCCCTGCTCTACTCAGTCTCTTCCTTTCAAGAAGAGAGACCAAGATGGGTGGTACATAAAGAGTAGATATGCTCTTAGAAGACCAGAGAGAGGCCCTAGGTAGACTGTATGTGATCTTAGAACATATGAAACAAAAAGTTTTGTATATCTTTCTTCTATGATCAAGTTTAGCAAGACAACTTAGGTGTCTGTATTAATGCAAGTCAAATCTAGAGGCACTTTAAAATCTCCCACACATATCCATTCCCCTTACGACCTCTTCCAGAATCCCGTCAGGTGCCGCTGCTGCCTTATGTATTTGTACCCTGACTACACTAAAAGATTGACAGGGGACCCAGACTGAGGGTGGAAGTGAGAGAGACAAGATGTAAAACTAGGTACTTTCCATGATGTTTCAGACATTTGTTTCTGGAAACAATAGAGCTAAAGTAGATCTTAAGGAAAAATTCTCAAATGACTCAAGACACACCCTCACCAGTGGAGAGGGGAAAAGTCATTGCACGCACATAGGACAGTGAATCTGGAGATAAGCTCCATTCACAGTTGTGCCTTTAACTTGCTGTATGACCTTACACAAATCACTTTACCTATTCCTACCTCAGGCTTTCCTCATTATAAAATGGGCATATTACCATCCGTTATCCATGCACTTTTGAAAATCAGATTAGATAATATTCATGAGAACATGTTGCAAATGTGATCTATTGATAGACCTTACCTTGCATTTAAGTGCTGTTGGTAACACAGTGGTTTTATAAGCTAGCTTGAAAACTGCTCTGTCCCATTAGAAGTATTCAGCTTCTCAAAATTCTCAGTGGGGCTCAGTTGGGTGTCCACTGTCTGTATAGGCCATCGGGTATGAAGGAATTCCCTAGTAGTTTTGTGGATCTAAGAGGATTTTGAAAACCACAGTGAAGCTGAAATATGTGAAACCCACTGAAATGAAGTCTCTGTTCAAGGCTCTTCTTGTACCTTCACATTCTCAAGGACCTTGCTTTTCTGCATCAATCTGTCTCCGCTACAGGATGATTATCATCATTACTCAAGTATTTGGCCATCTTAGAAAAAGCCTCTCTTAATCCCACATCCTCCTCTCCTCCAGCTACTGCTCAGTTTCTCTGCTTTCCCTCATAGCAAAACTTTTTGAAAGAATTGTTTACACATGCTGCTTTCATTGTCCTCATCTCACAACTACTCCAATATCTGTAATTGCAAAACTTCTCTAGGTCAACTTTGGCTGGCTGATGCCAATGGTCACTTCTCTGTCCTCATCTAGCAACTTGAATCAGTATTACACACAATTGACTACACCCCCTTCTTTGATGGATTCTCTTTCTCTTGGTTTTTGTGACCCTGCATTCTTTTTTTGTTTTTAAGATTTTATGTTTAGGGGCACCTGGGTGGCTCAGTTGGTTAAGCATCCGACTCTTGATTTCAGTTCAGGTCATGATCTCACGGTCATGAGATCACACCCCAAGTTGGGCTCTGCACTTGGTGTGGAGCCAGCTTGAGATTCTCTTTCCTTCTCCCTCTGCTCCTCCCCCACTTGCACACATGCACTCTCTTTCTCTATTAAAACAATAAAAAAATAAAATAAAATAAAATAAAATAAAATAAAATAAAGATTTTATTTTTAAGTACTTTCAAACACCCAACATGGGACTTGAACTTACAACCCCAAGATCAAGAGTCACATGCTCTACCAACTGAGCCAGCCAGGCGCCCCCCTATTTTTCTTTATATGTCTCTCTGGCTATTCTTTCTGGGTCTCCTTAGTAGGCTCTTCCTTCTCTACAGAGGAGCATAGAGGTTAAAAACACAGACTCTCAAGCCCTGCTTTCCAATATGGTAGCCACTAGTCACACTGTGGCTATTGCATTTAAATTAATAAAATTAAAGAAATAAAATTAATAAAAATAAATAAAATAATAAGATTAAATATTTAATAGGTTAAATTAAAAATTGAGTCCCACCAACCTACTATTTCAATTGCTCAACAATAACATACGGCTAAAGGCTAAACACATTGGACAGAAAGACACAGAACATTTCCACCATTGCAGGAACTTCTTTTGGATGGTGCTAGCTAGAACCAGACCTCTAGAATTCGAATCCCAGCTCTGCCAATTTATCAGCTGAGTGACCCTGAGCAAGTTACTTAATCTCATAGAAAAAAATCCCTGCCTTCACAGAGTTTATGCTACCCCTACAGCGGAAAAATATGGCATGCTGGAAATGTAGAAAGGAGATCTATAAACATTGCTAGCTCTCTAAAAGATTTTGGTAAGTAAAAAAATGCAAGGTGCAGAATGGTACAGTTAGCTACTAGATACCTAATATGACCTTGGATGAACAAAATAAAGATTTTTTTTATATTTTTATATTTTATATTTTATATATATTTTTTATATACTTATTTATTTATATTTATATTTATATTTATATTTTATATATATTATATATTTTTTATATTTTATATTCATATTTTTATATTTATTAAAATTCTGGAGAGATATAAAAAATTTAGTGGTCCCTTTGGGGAATGGAGTCAGGGTTAGGAAAAAGACTTTGGCTTTGCATTTTATATGTTTACGTACTGTTTAATCACATGCATAAATTGCTTTTGATTAAAAATCAAAATCTTAAATTTATATGTATATGATTTGGAATTTTTCTTATTATCCATTGCTGTATAACAAACTGTCCCCAGAGAGTCGCCTGGATGACTCAGTCAGTTAAGGATCCAACTTCGGCTCAGGTTATGATCTCACAGTCCATCAGGTCAAGCCCCTGGTTGGGCTCTATGCTGACAGCTCAGAGCCTGGAGACTGCTTTGGATTCTCTGAGAGTGTCTCTTTCTCTTTCTGTCCCTCCCCCGCTCGCACTCTGTCTCTCTCAAAAATAAATAAACATTAAAAAAATAAAAATAAAAAACTACCTCTAGAACATAGTAGATTAAAACAACATCCATTTTGGGGTGCCTGGGTGGCTCAGTCGTTTAAGCATCCAACTCCTGGTTTTGGCTCAGGTCATGATCTCACGGTTCATGAGATCAAGCCTTGCATCAGGTCTCAGCGTGCAGCCTGCTTGGGATTCTTTCTCTCCCCCTCCCTCTGCGCTGCCCCCGCCCTCAAAAATAAATAAATAAACTAAAAAAATCCATTTTATTATATCTCATGAATCTATAGGTAATAATTCAGTCAGAGCTCAGCTGAGCAATTTTTCTACTGCAATTGGCTTTTACTAGAGTCATTCAGTGGTATTCAGATGGCTTGAATGGAGGTCCTAGGACTGCTTTGCACACATGTCTGGTGCTTTGCAGGAATGGCTGGAAGTTTGGACTCAGCTGGGCCTCTCTCTGTTTCCAAGTATCTGTGGGACTTTCCATTTGGTCACTCCCACAGAGTAGTCAAAGTTTTTATATGATGGCTTAGAGATCCCAGAAACCAACATGGAAACAGAACGTTCTTTAGAGGCTAGGCCTAGAATAAGCTTTATGTCACTTATGCCATACTCTACAGGTTAAAGCAGTTATAGGCCAGCCCAGATTTATAACATAAGCAGTAGAGACAGACCTAGCCTCTTTATGGGAAGGGCATCAAAGAATTTGTGCTCATCTTTAATCCAACACATACCCCAAGAGTGCTGCCTTAATACAAGTTATATCTTTGATAATTCAGGTTAGGACTAAAAATTGTAACAGTGAATGGTTCAGGATAACTGGAATGGAAACCCAGGGAAAGAGGAGCTAAAAATACGAGTGTGACCTCTTCATACTGGAAGATGAAGGAGGCTATCCGGAGTCTCAGAGTAGAATTCTATTTTACTCATTCTCACAATCGCCTTGGCAGACTAACAATGCCTGCTTCCACTGTTCTCCTCATTCCCTTCATCTCTCTCAAGCAAGTCAAGGTAAGAAGCTTTGTTCCTCGGGTAGGGCTCATGTCTTTCCTGACTCTGTGAAGCTTCCTTTCCGAAATACAGAGTGCGTAAAATAGAGCCTACAGCAGAATCAAACTAATGCCACCAATCGATAGTCTCCCCTCCAGCACATTCTGCTCTGCTATCTTTTAAAGAAGGCCCCTATCTACTTCAAGTCAAATGTTGTGCTAGGTACTTTATATTTTATTATGTCATTGTGACAACGTTGGAATAGGTATTATTTTTATCCCCCATTTTACAGAGAAGGAAAGTGAGACACAGACACTAAGTGACTGTACCCCCATACAAATACATAGGGGGCAGAGCCTGGATAGCAACTGAGATCTTTGACTCCAAAGCTTATGATCTTTCAGTATACCATGCTGCCTTTCAAGGAAAAAGAAACAAAAGTCTGTACACTGGATACTGAGTGTACTTTTCTTGTATTTCATTCATCTATCCACACGGTATTTAAGGTATGCCGAAGGGGCTTCCCCACTACCAGAATGTCCAGAGCATTAATGCACTTTTATTTTTAAAATTTTTATTTCCTTTTTGAGAGAGAGACAGAGACAGAGTGTGAGAGGGGGGAGGGGCAGAGAGAGAGAGGGAGACACAGAATCTGAAGCAGGCTCCAGGCTCTGAGCTGTCAGCACAGAGCCCGACGCGGGGCTCGAACCCATGAGCCGTGAGATCATGACCTGAGCCGAAGTCGGATGCTCAACCGACTGAGCCACCAAGGCACCCCAGAATCTCCAGAGTCTTAAACAAAAGTCTAAGGGGAAAAGCTGTACTTCTAGCATTGGCTTTTCCAAACCTTGGTATCCACAAGCTCAGTATTGCCAACATATCATAAAATATATTTTTTTTAATTCTACTACATGTTTTGCTGCTGCTCCTGGCACCTCTGTAACAAGGGAACAGCTGATAATACAGCTGACACCGTCATATATGTTTTGGCAGCTGACCAGAAAAGGGTCAAGAGTGGCACAGATGGTCTCTCCTTTTCAGCATTAACCAGGTTTTTTTTCAAACAGAAAAGTGCTAATATGGAGGCCTGTAATTGAAGAATATGGGCCCAAAATGTGGCTCATGGATGAGAGACACTTTGGTGATTGGAAGAATTAGAGAGGGTGATTCGAAAAAGGAACTGGGAGGGCTTGACTCAAGCAGGATTCAGCAATCCCTTTATCCCTAAGCATTTACAGAACTACACTATCCAGTGCACTGTGGACAGGGGAGCTAGAGTCCTTGGGGAGACATATGGTGCAGGAGAGAAGGGTAATAAAGGAGGGGAATGTAATGGAGAGAGAAACAATAATAAGATATTGAGTAAAAATTAAGAGAAAAATAATGATCCTGTGGTAAACACGATTGATGGCCGTCAACTTGAAACAAAGGCAGCCACACACAAAATTGCCCATTTGTGAACTAGCCCCTTGGGGTGGTGATTAGTGCAGAAAACTGCCAGATGACTATATGCAAATCATGTCTGCAATCTTTTACTTTGGCATTTTACATTAATCAAAGTAGCAACTCATTCTATGAAGCCAATGTTACCTCCATACCCAAATCCAACAAACACATCACAGGAAAGAAATCCGTAGACCAATATTCCTAATGAACATAGATGCAAAAATCCTCAATAAAATACTAACAAACAAACCCAACAACATATAAAATGGATTATATACGCCATGACCAACTGTGATTTATCCCTGAAATGCGAGGTTCGCTTAACATATGAAAATCAATCACTAAAAAAGTGATCATGTCAGTAAGTGAAGAAAAAGTATTTGACAAAATCCATCACACTTTCATGATTAATCCACTTAACATACTAGGAATAGATAAAAGAGAACTTTCTCAACCTAATAAAAGCCTTATGAAAAAAACCAATAGTTAACATCAATATTTAGTGGTGGAAAACTGGACCCTTTACCCCTAAGGTAAGGGGTAAGCCAATAATGTTTGCTCTCACCAGTTCTATTCAACATTGTTGTGGAGGTTCTAGGCAAGACAATTAGATAATGAAAAGAAATAAAAGACACCCAGATTGGAAAAGAAGAAGTAAAACTATCTCTATTCTCAGATGACAGGATCGTATATGTAGAAAATCCTAAGGACTCTACCAAAAAAAATCATTAAAATTAATAAAAGAGTTCAGCCAGCTTGATGGATACAAGGTCAATATAGAAAAACCACCTGTATTTCTATACACTTTAACAATGAACAATCCAAATATAAAATTAAGAAGACAATTCTATGTATAATATTATCAAAAACAATAAAATACTTCAGAACATATTTAATAAAAGAAGTGAGACTTGTATATTGAAAACTACAAAATCTCATTGAAAAAAATTAAAGATGATCTAACTCAGTGGAACATCATCTTGTGTTCTTGGATTGGAAAACTTAACATTGTGGAAGTAGCAATAGTCTCCGAACTGATGTACAGATTCAACACAATCTCTATCAAAATCCCAGCTGGCTGTTGTGCAGAAACTGACAAGCTGAATCTGAAATTTACATAGAAATGCAAGAGATCCAGAATAGCCCAAACAGTCTTCATGACCTTGGGTTTGGCAATATATTCTTAGATATGACACCAAAAGCACAAGAAACAAAAGAAAAATAGAGAAATGTGGGTTTCATCAAAATTAAATAACTTTGTACTTCAAAGGACATCATCAGTAAAGTAAAATATAACGCACAGAATGGGAAACTCGCAAATCATATATCTGAAAAGGGTCTAGTGTCCAGAATACATAAAGAACTCTCACAACTCAACAACAATAACAAAAAAAGCAAATGACCCAGTTAAAAATTGGCAAATAATTTGAATAGACATTTCGCCAAGGAAGATATAGGAAGGATATGTCCAATCAGTAAATGAAAAGAAGCTCATCATCGTCAGTTATCAGGGAAATGCAAATTCAAATCACATTGAGATACCACTTCACACCCCCCGGGATAGCTATGACTTTTAAAAATGGAAAACAGGGGCACCTGGTTGTCTCAGTTGGTGAATCGTTGGACTTTGTCTCAGGTCATGATCTTCCAGTTCATGAGTTTTAGCCCTGTGTCGATCTCTGTGCTGACAGCTCGGGATTTTGTGTCTCCCTCTCTCTCTCTGCCCCTCCCCTGCTCATGCTCTGTCTCTCTCTGTCTCTCAAAAATATATAAACATTAAAAAATTAATGGAAAACAAGTAAACAAGTATTGGTGAAGATGCTGGGAAATTGGAACTCTTTCATATTGAAAAACAGAAGTACTGATACATGCTACAACATGGACGAACATGCTAAGTAAAAGAAGCTAGACGTAAAAACCACATATTATATGATTCCTTTTATATGAAATTTCCAGAATAGGCAAATCTATATTGAAAGTGGTTGCGGGGGGGCTCGATGCAGGGAGGAATGGGGAGTGACTACTTATGGGTAAGGGGTTTCTTTGGGGGGTTATGAAAATATTCTGGAATTAGATAGTGGTGATGATTGCACAAATTTGTGAATGTACTTAAAACCACTAATCGTACACTTTAAAATGGCAGACTTTATGGCATGTGGGTTGTATATCAATAAAGCCATTATTTTAAAAAGTAGAATTATATATCCAACAACCAAATAGGAGAAATGTACTAAATCTTTAACTGTCTCTATCCCAGCTAGCTGGAATAGTGGCTTGCTTCCTTTTTCTTCAGAACCCACCCCCAAATATGTACTCATTCCTTCACCTATGGCAAAATTATTATATTTGCCAGTCAGCTCAGCCCTGAGCCAGTAACACTAGACATTCCAGGGCCCACATTTGTCACATCTTCTATATAGCCCTTCCCTCATGCTATGCTTGTATAGTGAACAACTCCTTTCTCCAAAAATGAATCAGAGGAGACTCAAAAAACAGGCTGAGGCAACAGACAGAAAGGGAAGTATTGGAACGTAAGCTGTAGGGAATAGGTGACCTCATTATTCCAAAATCCTCTCCTACAATTGAGAATACTCAAAGAACCCTAGACATTTCCCCTTCTACTCTCTTCCACGATAGTATATTGGGAAAATACTTTGACGTCTTTCAATTAGAGTCTAATCTAGTCCCAATTCACATTAGTGAACTTGTCGTTCTCAGTGAGAATTGGCAGCCATAGAAGAGTCCAGAATTACTCCGCCACCCATTCTAATATTTGACAGCTCTTGCCATTAACGTACCACTAACAATGTAACAATGTGAGTAACAATTCCCAATATTTAATCTAGGTTCCTAATGCTTGATGTAAACCAGATTACCTCTCGTTATATCCTTCATAGAGAGTGAGAAGAGACAGTGTTGATTTATATTTGGAAATCAGTGCCTGGAAAGGAAAGAGTAATAGAAACTGGGATTTTTTTCAGAGAATGACAGATCATCAGTTTCTAAACATTTGAAATCCCCCTGTAGATAGGGCTTCCCCAAACTGGTCACAGGACTCTGGGTAAAAGCGCATAAAGGATGTAGAGAGACATAACCGAAAAAGAGAAATGTATGTCCCACCTTTGTGAGTTATCAAGGCCAAATGAATCTAGCCAAGCCACCACTCCCCACAAGCTAACATGATGACAGAGACTCAGGCAAGCACCATTAGCAAGAAGACTCCCCTCCAAGAAGTAAAGCACTTGGAAAACCAGGTTCCCAAAAGAACCATCACTGCCATCCTGCCCAGACCACCTTACCTAACTGAAATTGATTGGAGACATTCCCACATGTTTGCATTATCTCCGGGCTATTCCATCCTAAGGGGTATAATGCACAGCCTGAGCTTATCAGCAACCCTGGAAAGAAAAGCATACACATAGGTAGAAGAAAATGTAACAAGTCTTCTGTCACCCCAAATTTCTCTCTGGATTAGCTCAGCTCCAACTCTGCCTCTTGTTCCCAGAGTTTATCTTTCCCCTTTAACCTTAAATGTCTGTGACACTACCAACTCAACAGGATTTCTTGGCCATGTCATAAGTAGTGAGCTGCAGTAGATAGTAGAGGGAACAACTTCTAAAGAAAAGGCAGTATTAGGAATTAAGACAGGCCGGTATACTTTTCACAGGCAAAATGTTTTTGACAACGACCCACAAAGCTAACTTGGCCTCTCCAGTCGGACTCTTCTTCTATCTTGGTCTGATTTTCAAAAGACAACAATGTAGAGAATGCTACTCTTTCCTAAAACTCAGCCTTTTCTAAGAGTCAAATGGGTCCTTAATGGTTAAAGGTAGGTCATGGCTTCTATCACTTAGACTCAGCTGCCAGACTGATATCTACAGAAAGCATACACATTGGGTAGGCTTCTCCTGGTGGGGAGGGCACCACACTCCTTCTTCCAGAAATACTGTCTCATTCTGAGAAATCGTTTCAGCTTTATGCTAAGCATCTCTCCTTTATTTGGCTTCTGATACCTTCTGCTGTGCCCCCCATCTTCGCATCCATTTTGTTTAGGTTATTTGGTCACTACAGAGAAACTATGGGATCTTAGCAATAACCTTACTCTTCTGACCAGAGATACAAATCTGGGTCTGCTTGCTGATACTTCCTTCTAAGGAAACTACATCATCCTCAGCTCTTCCTTACTGCCCAGGTTTACATTTTATAACCTATGACCTCTTCCTCCCTCATGTCTTTGGTGACAGTGCGGTGGACTACACATGACAGCTAACACAAAAACAACCAAATTCATTGGCTGCTCAATGATGGGTGACCTCATATCCTGGCATGAAGACATCAGCTGGGCCTGATTCTTCCTTCTGGACATTTTAATCCAGAAACAGAGATGCTGAGGGAGTTAGCAGATGGGGCAAAGGTTAGGGAAGAAACACCAAGAGGTAGAACCAAGTGTGTGTCAAGCTGAAGCCAAGTTCAATCCAGAGTTATGAATAGACATCAACTCTGGGTAGGCTGAGCAAACTGATTCCTAGAGAGAGAGAGAATACAGCGGCATGAAGCAGACATGCCATGGCGAAGAACTCCACACTTCCCCTGAAAGAGCTAGAGAAAAATCCAGTCCTTCCCAATGGCTTTCCAGTTCCACTTTCCTTGTGTTATAATCAACTCCCTTTTTAGTGAGAGAGCTCAAGTGAGGCTCTTCTACTTCCAACCAAGAGAGCCTAATTACAAGAACACTATACCTGGGTGCCACACCAAAGGTTATGGGAAGGTCATGTGCCAGAAATATACATGCAGAGACTAATAACACAGAACCTCCACGGAGCAGGGCTTTGATCAATGATGAATGAATGGCATATTTATAGGTTCCAGAGCTCTAGGGCTCGGCTGGACAGTGAAAGGCAGGCTACTCCAGGGACTGCTGGCCTCCCCTGCACCTCCCTTTCCCCGCTGAGGAAGATTCCACGTACACGCTGAGAAGCTAATAAGTCCACTCTGCCTTAAGATGAATCCTTTCGGAAGAAGACCACAAAGTACTCTAAGCTTGTCTGCAACATGGCAGCCAGCTTTTCTTAATATTCAATGAGTCCAGAGAAAAAGATGAGGTAGCAAGAAGAGTTTAAATAGGAAAACTGAGATAACTTTCTAACAGTAAGAGAGGGTTTGGAAACTAAAAGAATGACCAATTAAGGTTAGAAATTCTCTTCAGTGGAATGCTTAAAATTAGAAGGCATTCTTATCTGTCTCGTAGTCGTAAAGGAAACGAAACTGGTCACTCAAAGGTCTTCCTAAGCTCTGGAATTTATCCAGTAGCAATGGAACAACACTCCTATTTGTTTAGGGATTCCTTCGTCGTGTTCGTTTGTTTTTACCACAGATGAACTGAAATCCTATGATATGAAGAGGTATCAGCCAGAATATGGAGCTCAGAGTGTGCACAATGGGTTAAAGACAAAATGGGAAACGAATCCTAAGCCTTTTCCTGCTCCTGGTACTTATCCTTTGAGAGAAGAGTTACTAAAAAGTGAGCTTTTCCACATAAACTAGGAAGAAAAGAACACACGTTAATGAAAGAACAGCAGTTCAGCTTTCTAACCTCCACCTTCAAAGCCCTGGGACTGTCATGAGCTCTAGTGCTGGCCGAGTGTCTGTCTTGCCATGGCTGAAGAGGGTGGAACTTCTTCAGCCCTCTCTTGTTCCTCAGACCTTACCGTGGTGAGAAGCTTAGGTCAGGAACTATCTTCTCCAGGAAGCCTTTCTCACAATCCCCCAGGTGCCCCGCCCCCAGCCTAAGTTAACATTTTCCTCCCCTCTGTTCCCACAGCACCTTGTGCTTACTCCTGTGACTGAAATATCCTGTGATATATATCTTTTACAACTGATTGTGGTCTGCTTCCCTCACTAAAGTGTGTGTTTCTTCTGGAGGGTATGATGCTAAGTGAAATAAGTCAGTCAGAGAAAGACAGACATCATATGTTCTCGCTCATAAGTGGAATTTGAGAAACTTAACAGGAGACCATGAGGGAAGGGAAGGAAAGGAAAAATAGTTACAAACTGAGAGGGAGTCAGACCATAAGAGACTCTTAAATACAGAAAACAAACTGGGGGTTGCTGGGGGTGCAGGGGAAGGCGAAAATGGGTGATGGGCATTGAGGAGGGCACTTGTTGGGATGAGCACTGGGTGTTGTATGTAAGTGATGAACCATGGGAATCTACTCCCAATGAATGTATTCTTAATAAAATGTTTTGAGAAAAAAAAAAGTGTGTGTTCCTTGAAGGGAGGGGCCTTATTTATCTTCGACTATGTACCCTTGGTACCTGGTACATAATAAGTGCCCAATAAATGCATCTGTTTCAGAGTATGCTCTGGGTACCTAACAGACAGCTTACTTTGCCCACACTACCCAAGGGGGAAGCCTTCTGAAGGGATCTTCTTAGCATGGATGGGAGATCATCCTAGACACCTAGTACAGCTATAGAATCCTAGAGAGGGAAAGGCCTCTGGAGATTACCTACTCTAATCCGTCCCCATTACAGATGTGGATATTGAGACTCAGAGAGGGACAGTGATTTACCTATAGTCACATAGCCAGTTACTGGAAACACTTTTTCTCACTAATCAGAGAGATCATCAACCCTTAGAAGCTCTGTCCTTCTATCCAGAAATGACTGCCTTTTGACAACAATATCTCTAGCAAGCACTAGGAATCTTATAGGCATTAGATCCAGAGAGATGGTACAACACAATGGCTTCAGAGAACAATACTGGATTATATATACTTGAAAGTTATTAAGAGACTAGATCTTAGATGTTTTCACCACACACACACACACACACAAGGAATGAAATGAGGTGATAGATTGTTATCTAACCTTATTGTGGTAATCATTTCACAATATGTATGTGTATGAAATCACATTTTACACCTCAAACTTACAGTGTCCTATGTCCGTTATATTTTAAGAAGCTGGAAAAAAAGAGAGAGAATGGATTCTCTAGTCAGTCTAGATCTAAGTTCAAATTTCAGCTCTGCCACCTAGAGGCTGTGTGACTTTCGGCAAGTTACTTAATCTCTCTGTGCAGTTATCTCATCTTTAAAATGAGAATAGTACTCTATCCTATAGGGCTGCTTCAAAAAGTAATACTCATAAAGTACCTAGCATATAGAAAGTGCTCAATAAAAATATTATTATTAAACAGCAGCCTCCCCCTATGACTCCTCTCTCAACTTCTCACATATAATATTCTCTGTGCTAATTTCTTTCTCACCTCTTTGTCCTCATAAGAAAAACCAGTTGAAAAGTCAAAAACTGAATAGGGCTCGATTCAAAAGCTGCCTGGTTGGAGTTGTTATCTTGCAATTTTTTGCAGGCACCAAGCCAGAGACTAGAAATCTCGGCCAGGCATGTGTTCTGCCCCAGTGCATGTGGCCCCATACTCTGCCCAACCAGCCTTCCTACTCTTCCTATCCTCTGTCCTCCCTCCTGCCTTTTAAATGATGAACACAGCATATTCAGCATATTCCTGGGCTGCTCTGATGGCAGAAAAAACTAGTTTAATGTTTAATTATTTTTGAGAGAGAGAGAGAGAGTGGGGTAGAGTCAGAGAGGGAGGGAGACACAGAATCCAGAGCAGGCTCCAGGCTCTGAGCTGTCAACACAGAGCCCAACACGGGGCTCGAACTCACAAACTGTGAGATCATGACCTGGGCTGAAGTCAGATGCTTAACCGACTGAGCCACCCAGGTGCCCCAGAAAAAAACTAGTTTAAATCCCAACTCCAGCCCTGTGTGAGATCTAGCCCCGGCTCCCACTTCTGTATGTGTTATTACTAACTCCTGGTTTTGTCTAACCAGATACGTCCCTTGGAAAAGTCTGCCCCAACTGCTTCTGTTCAGCTGGGTACTTTCTTATTCTCACCTGTCTCTAGAAAGGATCTTATACTTTTTCCTGCCAAGAAGGAAGTTCCTTATATTTCCTTCTCAACTATTTCTTCTTTGTTTAGCTCTCACTGAAAATAGAGAACAATTCACAAGCATCTTGCATATGTACACACAGGGGAATGTGAGAGTATGTTCTCATCCTTACTTCCCTACTATACAGTGACCAGTGGGCTGCTATCTTGTTTCCCTTCTTTGACTGTTCTTTCCACAAGAACCCCCTATCCCAAAATATACCAAATATCCTCCCCTAACTTTGTTGCTATAGTCTGAATTCCCTTCTCTGACCAAGCAGAGGCCTGGAGTTGAACACTTTCTTCAGCCCTTGTGGCAGGCAACCTCAACACCAATACAAACCCTCAGACTCGCTCACCGTCTCGGACAGAACGTGGAACCCTTCTTGCAGCTACATCCCAGCTACACTCAACCTTCCCTTGATGACAGAATGACTACTTTCCCATACCCCAACAGTCATATAACCTCCTTCTAACTGCACATTCTCCATTAGGCAGATGCCTAACCTTCGTCTCTGGGCAGAGAAAGTCCCATCCCTGGGTGTTACCAATCCCCTTTGCTACCCCTTCCGCCATCCACAAGCGCAGATATTGAGTATGCAGCCATTTTGTGGCACTCTCCACCCCATCCCCAAATATCTGTCCAAATATGGTTATTAGGTAGTTTGAATTTACCACCTGAGCAGAAGTCCCGTTCTCAAACGTACTAGAAAATGTATAAATCTGCCTTCTAGCTATAATCTTAGTTTTCCCTTCCCGGGGAGCTCCTCACTCAACTCTCTAATTCATTTGACCCCATATTCTCTCTTGGAGTTATAAGAAAGTTTACTTCTGCAAGAAATATTTAAGGTAGATCAGGGGAGACTTCACATAGAGGCTACATTTGACCTGAACTTGGAGAAAGAGGCAGATGTTTACAGGCAGAGATGGAAGAAAAGGGAGTTCTAGGAAAAAGCAACATTATGAACAACACTGAGCAGAGGTTCTCAAATGTTGGTGTGTACGAATGAAAGATCATAGCTACCTCTGCTGTAGGAACAAGGGAATATGATCGGGATATGAAGGAGACTATAAATGTATCGGTAACATATTTCTTAGGCTGACCGGTGCATACATCTCAACTGTTTTATACTATATTGTCAAGAATAGATCAGTCTAAGGAGACTGTGTAAAATACAGAGTATAAGGCATCAGTTCTGATTCAGTAGGCTTAGAATGGCACTAACAAGCACCCCAGGTAATTCTTATACAAACGGTTCATGGGCCTCTCTAAAAAAACACTGTGATAGCATTTCATCTTCAAGAGGAAAAGGACAAATCAGTAGCACCGGTGCATAAGGCCCAGGGCTGAGAGTCAGGAGCCCTGACCCATATTCTCTGTTCTGCTCCAATTTGGTACCTAAGTATTTGCTAGTAGGTTAACTTCTTTAAATACTATTTTCCCAAGCAGAAAGCCACTTTTATCCTCGTTCATCGTGGTAAGGATAAACTAAATGATGCCTGGTGAAACTTGAGGGATTTTTCCAGGAAATGCATGGTTTACAGGGAAGATAATGGGTTTTTTTTGTTTGTTTTTGTTTTGTTTTTGACTTTGTTTTTGTTTTGTTTTATTTTTAGAAAAAGAGCCCCCTTTCCTTGATTCAAGTTCTCAGTGATCTGTCTCTAGTGGCAATTTTCACTGAGCTCGAAGCATGTAACATTAGGACCTTACGTGGAAAGAAACACTGGTGCCTGTCTGGGTACGTTGAATTATAGCTCCTTAACCAAAAAAAAAAAAAAAATGTCCAGAGTGGTGGTTCTCACTTGCGTTGGGAAAAAGGAACACAGCATACACATCAGAGTCACTGGGGAGATTTTTCAAAACACGCAGACGTCCACCTGTTGCTATGTAAATCAGAATGGGAAAAAGGTTGAGAGAGTTGGGGAGTCCACATATTTTTAAGCCCTCCAGGTGATCTTGATACATTCCCTGCTCAAGAAAGATTCTTGGCCTCCCTCATGTAACCCGATCCAAGATCTTATACTTTTTCCTGCCAAGAAGTTCCTTATATTTACTTCTCAACTATTTCTTCTTTGTTTAGCTCGCACTGAAGATAGAGAACAATTCACAAGCATCTTGCATATGTATACACAGGGGAATGTGAATAATGACCTTGTTCTCAGGGACTGGGGGCCAGCTGTTTGGAAAGCCCAGCATCCCCAGGGTTGAAATAATCTCCTGGCCAGATGTTTCCTTCACCGGTTGGAGCAGGGCATGAAGGTCCCAGTGGAAGGCTCCCTGGACCCTAGGCTTGTCCAGCTGGATCAGCTGCAGGTGGGGCAAATGGGACCCAAGGGCCCCATCAGGTCACCTTGCTAAGTCTGACTCAGGCCAGCAGCTCTTTATTTCTTCCTGTCTCTCCCACTTCCCACTGTTCATCTCTGTGGGCAGCTGCCAAACTGGGGAACACGAGTCAGGCAGGGGGGAGGGAGTAGTTCTTAATGGATACTCCATCTCTTCAGTGGTTTGGGGTCTGGCAGAGATCAACCAGACCTAAAACAAATTGGCTCCACCCCCCTGCTGCATTTCGGTTAATGCACTAGCTGCCGAGAAGCAGGCAGGCCTGGAACAACAAAATCAATTCCCCTCAGCTGAACAGCAAGCTTAAACTTAACCCCCACAGCTCTTTCTCTTGTGTCTTTTATCCGTGGTGCTAAACGTGCTGTTCAGGCTTGGCTTCCTGACACTGACAGAGCATACCTCCGAGGGGTCAGATACAAGATCTCTGGAGACCCTTGGGTGATGGTCATGTGCCAAGGGGCTCCTAGGAAATATGATGCATCCAAGCAGTCTTCACCATTCCCTCACATCTGATGTAACCTTGACAGGTGCCGGCTTTTAAAAAGGAGGTACAAATGACTCTTATTTGGCTGGTGTTACAGATGGGAGAGCTGTGGAAATTTAGCCATCTGTCCAGTATCATTCACTTATCCAGGGATAAACCTTGAACCACCATACCTTGGGTCTTGACTCCTATGACTACTGTCAAACGGCATTTTATTTTTGAACTTTAAAGGCCCTCACCCAGGTATAAATACTGTGACCATATGCCTATGAGCAAGGGTCAATGGGGAATCATTCTATATGAGGAACCACATAAGAGGAAAATAGTACTAATGTTTTGCTTCCTATGTATGACACCTGCCACTCAGCCAAAGTTCTTCCCCACTCAGTCCATGAGTGTATTGTAAAATTCCATCACCTACCCACATACCTCCTCAAGAATTTCCTCTGAGTTTCTAAACCTCGGAAGTGGGATCAACTAAAATATATCATATGGAGAAACATAAGGGTTTTTGTAAAAGTCTCAGTCAAGCCCAAGTAAGCTGGGAGTAGGAGCCACTGTTAATAATGCTTGGACTCTGGTGGAAGCTGTTGTTACTTGCCTTCTGATTCCTACCAATTAGCCCCTCTCACCCTCTGCTGGCAACTCTTAGAAATTCAAGTGAGGCTAAGCTGTCACTCTCAAATCAGAATAGAAAAGGACTCAGGGTGCTAACGTCCCCTGGGGGAAACAAAAAGGATAAGATGTGAAGGAACCCAGCTCTCACGTGTTCAACTTATCCTAAGATACGCTAGACACTGCCATAGCTGTGTATTCATTCTTCTACAGTTACTGAAGACCTGGTCTGTGCCAGGCACCGAACTGGGCCCTGAGAATATAAATATAAGTTGTAAAGACCGTCCCTTTCTCCCGCCAGCTAAGTGTTATTTTCTGAAATAACGTGTCCATAAAAGTGCTGAGCTATCTATAGCATGTCCAAGAATTCAGGTGAAAAGTGAGTCTATTTAAGGTTTATTTGTGATACCCATAGAGCCCCCAAAGGGAGACAAAGTCATTGGCTTAGACCAGCCTTAGTAACTGGTTCTGTACCATGGTTTTCAAGGGGGAAGAAAGGAGCTAGTCTAATGACTTTCAATGTGGCCAGAAAACCATTAGTAGATAAAGAATGGAAAATTTCAGGAATGAGGGAGACTAGAATGTCAATTCACATTTAAAACTTTTACAGTGAGTCTGAAGAAAGAGGGAACCAGAAAATATCACCTTAACTGGAACAACACAAAGAAACTGGCAATTTTCATAAGCAGGTCAAGAAACCATGATGCGTTAGTTCAGGGTTTCTCGACCTTGGCATGATTGTCATTTTGTGCCAGATACTTCTTTGTTGTTGGAAATTGGAAGCTGTCATGTTTTTATGCCTTGTGGGATATTTAACATCATCCCACATCTTTATCCACTGGATGTCAATAGCACACTCCCCAAGTTGTGATAATCAAAAGTGTCTCAAAGAGATTACCAAACGTCCAGGGCAGGGCGGGAATAGCTCCTGTTGAGAAACAATGTCTTTGTTCACCACTATTCTCTTACTCCAAGGCCATCTCAATACAGTCATTAGAGAGAATAAAGAAATTTAGCATCTGCGCCATCTTGCCAATGAACACATTCAAGGAAGGAAGGGAGGTGAGCATACTAGAGGTCACTGTCACTTTCCCAGCCACTGGGCAACTTAGCATAAGAGCCAGAAGTGGGAACCAAGTTTCTTGGCTCCATTCACACACATTGTGCTGCTAATGGAGATGATAATGATGATGACTTGAATAATGATTCTAAAACTTCATGAACAACAACCACAAACTTCAGCAAGATGTTCTACCAGCACTTTTTCCCAGTGCCCCATTTAGGTATAAAATATAACACATACATTTGCCTGTCTACACTTGCCTTTTCTTCTCGCAAAGTTCAAATTAAACTGCCCCCATCGCCTTCCCGCAGTCTGCCATATTTGCATTTTGCTCTTTCCTGGCCCATCTGCACACTACCAGCACCCCAGGTCTTCAGCACTAAATTTAGAGGGAGACTGAATGAGGGGAAAAATGAGTAGGGTGGGTCAGGGCCATAGGAAATTGGGATAGACTGTTAACAGCTACCAGATAGGGCTAGCCTTAGATATAGGGCAAATAAGCAGGGACCTACAGTCTGTCTGGTACCTAGCATTTCACTTTTAGAGCTATATTCCTTTGGTGAAGGCTGTACATTAAACTTGTCAGTAATTAGCACTTGCGTGTACATGTTTATCAGATCATTGCCCTTTGAGATCACTACCAGAGATCAAGGCTCTCGGAGATCAAGTGTATTTAGAGTATATGTTGCTGCCCCTGGAAAGCGGACCTGGATAAAAGTCTTCAATGGGCACTGCTCAGGCAGAAGAAGGTGATGAAAATGGAGGCTAAAAAAAAAAAAAAAAACGAAAAACAAAAAACCCAGATACCAACTTTGCTACCAGCCCGTTTTGCTGTGAGTAAAACTCTGCTATAGATTGCACTCTGGGGAGTCCTGGGCTGGGTGTTTCAAAGGAGTCCACATTCATAGCGTTCGGGTTGGATAAACAGGAGGGGCTGAGAGTGGATTTCCCCGTAAGGCAACATGTCCCACCCCCACCCCCACCGCCAAGCTCCACAACCTGCCCAGCCCCGGTGACACAGTCTTACCTCCCACGAACTGTGCTGCTCCCATGCAACGTCCCATCATTCTGGAGATGAGCCCCTCCATGCAGCAGCCCAGGACAGCAGCCAGTGCCACGAGGAGCAGCAGAGCACAGCCGGCACCTGTCACCACTGTGCACATCTGCCAGGCCAGGCTTGGGATGGCACTGAAGCTGGCATAGCGCCCACACTCTTCCACCATGATCAGACTGTGCCCCTCTCCCCGCACGGGGTAGTTGCACCTCCGGAATGTGCTGAATGACACTGGCTTCCCCAGCTGGGATCCAAAGAGCCAGTAAGGCAGGAAGTAACTGGTAGAACTGGCCACAGCAGTACCAAGGGACAGGAAGGCCCAGAGGGTCCCCACCAGGGTCAGGCTGCTCCTCATGGTCCCAGGTTTCTCTGCAGGGATGGGGAGATGAGTTGGGTCATAGCACCAAATGCAGAAAGTTAGCAAGCAGGCCAGTTTCATCTGGCTGGCCAGTCCTAGGGCTCGTTTATGTACCACTTGGCCTTTGCTTCTGGATAAAGTTATTCTCCTCAGGACCGTTTAGGTCCTTCTGGGATTCTGCTTTCCAGCATTTTCCCCATCTTCCCTTCCCTCCACCTGATTCAGATTTCTATGGTCTCTAGGCTGCAATGGAAGAGCCATAGAACTGAACTGGTGGCTGCTCCAGCAGCTCGAATGCAGCCTGATCAGACAGCTTTCAACTCTTGACGTCTAGCATGAAGCAAGTGGCAGGAGGGAAGGCTGAATGAAACCAAGGCTGCCCAGAGAATCCTCAGCTTCCGGTGGAACGACTTTACTGGCCTGGAGGCCTGGAAGGAGATGGTATCTCAAGAGGGTCAGGAAGCAAGTTGTTTTCAGAGAGTGAGGGAGAAGGAAGACAACTCAGGGGGCTGCCCCTCCTACAAGGGAGAAGAAGGAAAGAGAGCTCACTGTGGGGGGGTCACAGGATGTGCCCCTACGACCTATGTAGGATGTCTAAGAGGGCATCAATATGAGCCGTTCACAGGGTTGAAAAATGTGCAGAATAAAATATGGGGTTCCTCTCTCACACCCCATTCTTATCACTGAGTGAGCACTGATCAGTCACTTTTTCCCCAAAAGCAATACGAGGCAACTTTCCAACCAGTAAGCGTTGTTTGACTCTAGACCGGCCATTAAGAAAACCTGCCTCATCCTTTGCTCCAAAGCTTCTCTTCTCTCTGACATGGATCAGGTGCCCCCTGCCTGGCAGCAGGAACGTATATATAGCTGTAAGGACCTTTCAAGGTGCTTCCGGAACAAGCAATCTCAGGTTCAAGACCCCGAGAGCCTTTTCAGATCTCATCTCCTCAGCCCAGCTCACAAATGGCTTTCACAGACCCCTCTGTTGAAAATCGACCACTTCCCTCCCAACTCCATTAATCTGCCATTGCTTTCTGGCCGCAATTAGGGCAGCCAGAGACCACACTGCAGCTTGATGACAGCACTGTGAATGTCTCCAGCAGGCAGATGGTGGAGGATGTTTCAGAAACGTCTCCATGATTCATCACCATTGCTTAAGGCTACAGGTGGTGGGAGAGGGTTTCAGGGGTGGGGACCCAAGGTAAGGGGGACTGCGCAGGCACTGGCTGTATGGGCTACCATACTGCTAATTGGAGACATTGTCAGGAGCTAGAAGCAGCTGTCTTCAGGGTCTCAGGGACCGTGCCCAGCCATGGGCCCTTTCACAAGCACCATTACAGAGTGCCTGGCACAGAGTAGGCGCTCCAACTCATGTTAGTTTCATGAAACCCATTTCACAGAAGCAGCCAATTTCCAGGCTGGCAGGGACCTTAATGAATCTCCTAATTCGACCTTCTTGTTTTATGTATGGGGCGGGGGGGCACGGCCCAGTAAGGGGAGAAATGATTTCCCCTAAGTCATAGAGTAAATTAGCAAGCGGCAACACCAGAATAAGAAAATAAGAAACCCGATCTGCCTATTCCTGGGCCATTACTTTTCTACCACACAGTCCTAACATCCCTTCCCCACCCCCATCACTTTACGGACAGGAATCCGGAGAGGAAGTGATTTACCCAAGGGAAAAGGGCTAGTGAGGTACACTGGCCAGACCAGAGCCCAATTATTTGATTCTTAGCATAATGCTCTGTTTTCAGTCCACCGCAATTCCCCTCCTGAAACATATGTATTGTGTGCTATGTGTTTTGTGCAGGAAGGGAGAGGAGATCATAAATTGTAGGTGCTTACGTTGGAATGTTAGGGCTTGGGAAGAAAGTGCCCTGAGCTGGGCCCCTGGGAAGGAGGCTTTGTGCCTGATTGGGGGGCGGGGGGGGGGCGGTGGGCAGTGAGAAGAAGATGTGATGAGGGATTGAAAGCCAACAGGAGAAGTGGAACTAGTTTTAAGTAATTGCTGTTAGAAAACAGGTATGCTTGGCCGCAATGAGGTAATGCCTCTGCTTGTTATATTAGCGTTTGTAAGATTATGAGAAGTACAAGCAGAGCTCTGTTATGGGCTCACTTCCTGGTGAAGAAGCCCAGGCGGGAGGATGAAAGGAAACAAACTGACCAACGCAGCCTGCCGACTGCCTCATCGTATTCCCTTCCAAAGCCTTCACTTCACTCTGCCCAACAATCTGTGTTCCGTAAGAAAGGCAAGAAAGGCGTCACTCCCGATTTACAAATTAGCCCACTGAGTATCAGAAAGCTAAGTGGCTTGCCCAAGGTGACACAGTGATGTAATGCACAGCCATCATTTCCCACTGCTCATTCACCCACAACCTTCCCCCGTTGTTCTCCTTTATCACCCCAGTAGTATTACACTTAAAAGCCTCCATGGTTTCCCATCCAGGATTTCAACAAAATGTTTACGAATGGGGAAAGAATTAGAGGCGCAGACTGGGAGGTTGGGAGAAAGGCCACTTCCTCTAAGCAGCGTGTAAACCAGCAGAACAAAAGCATTAGCTCTTCCAAGCTCAGCAGTTGTAGTCAGAACCAACCCCATAGGTTGCCCCAAAACATGATCGCCTGGAGATCCAAGGTTCCAGTATGACAACCAGTAGAAGGGCAGAGAATCTAAGGCAGAGAAAGAAACTATATCAGTGAGTGGTACCTAGACTATACTCGAAATAAGAGGTGGGGCTCTGACATAAGAGTATCATCATCTGTGACAAATCCAGCAGTTTAAAAAACTACAATACTGCCAACCACTGTCTCCACAATTTTATTTTTTAAGTGGAATTTTGAACCCAAGATATAAGATGGCAGAATCACAAAAGTCAGTTTAAATTGCACATGGTTAGCTTTAGGGAAACTCATCAGCTTTCAGAACTTAAATTAAATACTTCTAACTTCAGAAAAGACTCATTGTCCTTACTTCATTCAGGACTGGGATGACAAATTATGCTGGTTCTCCTGGGACTGAGGCATTTCCTGGCACTTTCAGTGATAAGACTAGGAGAGTTAGTCATTCTATTTAGTACTAGAGGTGTGGTGGGCCAGCACCGTCCGTGGACAGCAAGTTCAGAATCACTGGCACAGCTAACTCTCTGATGTTCTCTCTCCAGAGAGAACAATATAAAGTCAGAAGTGACCATGAAATTACACAGGGGCGAGATGAAGCCTATGTGTTTTGAATGTAAGCCTTTCTGGATCATAGATGAGACCTCATGCAGTCAAGGAAGAGGTCTCACAGATCCAATTGCCCCATATTTTCTGAGCCTAGAATAAGCCCCAACCCAGCTCGGGAATTAGAACGATTTCTCCTGTGGCTGGACAGAGAGGTCATGCGCCATGTGGACTCTAGGCAGGCACACTGCTACACGCTCACATGCACCAGGCGGGGAAGCACATTCAGTCAAGTGTTTTCAGTTCCTGTATTGCCTGCAGTGGAGTAACTTCCCTTCGTGACACGCCTCCAAAGCAATCCAAGTTCATTCCCAGGAACTAGCTAAGTCTCTTTGCAATGACGTAAATAAAAGTCACACACACAGTGCTATACTTCATTCTATCTTTATTCTTCTTGTATATGTCATGTACACAATGGCTTTGTTTCCCTGCCCTAGAATTCTAGCCACATAGCTACACTGGATTTCAGAAACCAAGAACTCACCCTGGTGCTCCTGATAACTGGCCCAGTAACCAGGCATTGATAGGATTGTTAATGACCCTCTCTCTTTAGGTGTCCTATGGTCCCTCATCCCTTAGTTTCTTCATCTCCTAAATGGGTCACATGCCTGTTTCTGAGAGTGGTCGTGGTCATATAAGATGCAGTGAGTGTAGCCAGAAAGTTATAACAACCAGAGTGGAAGCATGAAGTGTCTTCTGCATTTACCGTTGTTTACGGAAGGCTGATGTTCACTAATCTTTAGAGACATGGTGGTCATTCTAATGCAGACTCGTGGGTAGGAATCACTTCAACCTTTTGAGGCAGGAAACCCACCTAAGCCGTACATGTCCAATGGTCATGTACAGTGCTTTTAAAGAACTCTATAGAAGGAGAATCCACAACTTTCTCAGTAGTTTAACAACTCTCCCTGTCAATAAATCATTTATTATGTCTCATTTTAAACCTTTTCTGCTGCAACGTAAGGGCAATTCCTTTGGTCGCGTGTCCTCAGAGGGAATGGAGAAGAGCTTGGCTGGTCTTCCAGATGACAGTCCTTAATCAACTCAGATTGCTGGTAGCTTACTTTTAGCCCTCCCCCGCCCCAAGTGAGCATTCTACCTCTCTCTTTTGGTGTCTTATTGCCAAGTCTTTAATCATTCGTTCTCACCTTTTCATTCTCATGTGTTCTACTCACATGTGGGCACTTGGTATCAATGGAACTGGAAAAACCGCTCTTATTTCTTCCGGGTGGAAGAAAAGAAACCCAATCCTTCCTTTACTTCACTTTCTCTCCAGTCCCCACAGAAAAAGACTCAAATACTTTTGTTCCCGGTTAAGCTTGCCGTACATCTTCTGAGTTAAGGAAAACACTGCATTACAAATGTAACAGGGTCCAGGAAAAGCAGCCATTGAGTTAATGACCAGAATACAAAGTGGTCAGAGAGTCCCTGATCTGCAGCTGCGAAGGAAAACATGGCCGCAAGACTACTGGTCTGTGAGGAGCAGCTTTGTTGGCACTGATGTTGGCAAAGGAATATGAACAGGCCTTTCTCCTCATGCCCCCCAGATGGTGTGCATCGCCTACCTGCCAACCCTGTTACAAATATATCATGCCCAGTGCTGAGACTTCTGTAGAAAGTGACACAGGCATAGGTTTCCAGGGGTAAATAGAGCCATGCTCCAGAAATATCTTTGCCCAATGGGATGCCTTGGATCAAGTTAGGTATATAAGCGGCCTGAACCTGAACATTCTAGATCTTTCTGCTTTGGACACAGCCTCAAAAAGGATCTACTACCCCTTCCCAAACATTTCTCTCATTTTCTACCACCTTAGTCCTTCAGACGTTATTCCTCTTCTGTATATCGCCACAATGGGAGTTACTCCTAGTCCTGTGCCTGAAATCATCTCATGATGTAGCTATTCCAAGGGCTTTGCTTCCCATTTGTGTCTAAGTGACTCAAAGACGACCTCACATTTTTAAGCTTTATGTGTACACATCTCAGTGAGTTTTGACATCTCCTTATATCTGTTTTACCATCACCACCATCAAGGTACTAGGACATATTTGTAACCTTCAAAAAGTTCCTTGTATTGGTTTTGTGTGTGTGTGTGTATGTGTATGTTAAGAATACAATGTAAGATCTATCCTCTTAATGTATTTTAAAGTGCACGGCACAGTCCCATTATCTATAGGCACAAAATTGTATGGAAGATCTCTAGAATTTACTCATCTAGCAAGACTGAAACCGTATACCCATTGAGTAACAAGTCGCCATTTCCCCCTCCCCTCCAGCCCTTAGCACCACCATTCTTGTCTCTGCTTAATATCTCACTTTTGACCTAAGCTGTATCTTTCAAATTCCTGAGCTGATGTTTGCTGACCCTCTTTCTAAGCCTTGTCCCTCCTTCCCTCCTCTTTTATTCTGGAGTAGAAAGATTAGCAAAAACTAGCTGTGTTGGCTTTGTTTATTCATTCATTTGCATCTGAGATGCTCACAAGCAGGTAAGGCAGTTCAAGGCAAGAAGTCAGAGGGTAAGTGGAGACAGAAGACCAACTGAGTCACTGACAGCCTGGAAGACCAATTCTAAATAATCAAGTTGGCCATGCAGAGACAGAGAGAGCCCTTACAAAGACTCTCCACGGAAGGTCCTGGGCTATTCCCTTTCTCCAGAGTTTGAGGTTGGAAAGGTAAGAATTGGAATGATTTCCCTAAATTTCATATGAACTTCTCCCTTCCCTAAAAAAAAATTCTGCTCACTGAGCTCCCCATTTGTCTTCTGCTTTGGAAAGTGAGGTATCAATTAGAGCTCTTCATCTCAGTTCTTATTCCAGCTGGACAGATGCCACCACCTTCAGTGATCAGTTGGTCAGCTATGAGTCTTATCTCACACCTTCCACCAGTTAGAAATGACTCCTACCAGCCTGCTCTGGAAAGACACTGTTAAGCTCTATCAAAGTGGACTAACTGGTACTGCCTCCCCCCAAACCCTTAGGTTCAAGGTCCCAGCATTGCTGCTGTTGCCCAGTAGACCTTCTACCTGTGGCCTCAATGGGGAATAGAATGCCAGCACAGCTGATCACCTCTACTCAGTGAAACTAGCCAGTATAGGAAGAAGGTGGGCTAGATACTTCTCCAATCACTTCAGCAGACACAAGAGGCAGTATGGCATATTAAGAGTTTCTCAAAATGGGGGCCCCAACGCCTCTGCATTAAAATCACCCTCCATGCTTGTTTTTCAATGCAGACTGTGACACTCCTTCTCAGAGTCACTGAATTACAATTTATGAGATTTGCATTTTTTTAAAATTCTGAATTGATTCTGATGGGAGCTAATGATTGAGAAATACCATGTTAGTGGAAAAGGGTCTGGATTTTGGCATCAGATCTGAGATAGGGCCCCAAGGTCTTCCCCTTACAGGTTATATGAACTTCAGAGGATCACTTAAGACCTCACAGTTTCAGTTTTATCTATAAAATGGAGATGATTAGGGGCACCTGGGTGGCTCAGTCAGTTGAGTGTCTCACTTTGGCTCAGGTCATGATCTCACAGTCTATGGGTTCGAGCCCCCGCATCAGGCTCTGTGCTGACAGCTCAGAACCTGGAGCCTGCTTCGAATTCTGTGTCTCCCTCTTTCTGCCTCTCCCCAGCTTGTGCTCTCTCTCTCTCTCTCTCTCTCTCTCTCTCACTCTCTCTCAATAATAAATAAATAAACTTAAAAATATATAAAATGGAGGTGATTAAACATAGTTCAAGAGAAATAACATTTGTGGTATGCCCAACAGGACAGGTCTCAATTATTCTCTCTTCTACTGGAAGAGATTCCATTCCCCTATAAGTAAGAGAAGACTTGAAGTCTCCCAAGAAGTAGAACATCCCTCCTTTCCCCACTCTTTCTCCTCCAGCCCCTCTCCCAGTGACTTCTTACCCCTCGGCTTCTTTCTGCATTCAGTTTCCCATCACAAAATGGAACCACTGGGCCCAGTGTTCTTTTCAAGAATGGATTTATAGTTTAAACTATTGAAGGTTTTCCTGTAAATCATCATGCTTGGCACATAGTAGGAACTCATAAATATTTACTGAGTGAATGCAATCTTTTGTTTCCAGCCTGACTGACTTCAACATCTGCACTTCAGTTTAACCCCATCACCCCATTTCAGTCCTGTAATCCCAATTTAGGCAAGTCTAGGAGATCAACCCAGCACACGAGCAAAGCGGATCCACTCTCCCTTCTATAGACAGGTCAGAACAAAATCCCTCCCTCCACTCCCAGAGACATGCACTTCCTCTCCTCAAGTTACCAACTCTCCTGGGGAATCCAGCTAGCAGTTAACCCTTAGGTCCTCAAACCATGTCAATATGAAATAGGAATCCAGCCCCAGATTCCTCTTACCCTCTGTGCAAACAACAGGCTCTGAGGAAGTAAAAATGCACCAGGCCCTCTTTGGGAAGAAAACAGCTTCTCTGAGCTGTGAGATGAAAGTACAGGAAGCCTGAGAAAGAAAAGGGAGGAGAGGGGCTGAGCAAGGGGGAGAGGGAGGCAGTTTCTTATCCAGCTGTTTCAATTGCATTTGGCCCAAGTTGCAAATTTACCTTCTGACCACGAAAGCTGATTGACTTGTTCCCTCTCTTCAGACTCAAATCTGAGAAACAACTTCTCCTCACAGCTTGTCAGAAGGGGATGGGAATCCCAGCTGCTCTTTGCAGTGATGCCTGAAAATCTTGCTTTACCTTTGGGAGAGAGGGGCGGAGTCCAACCTAATGGGAATTAACTCCACACACGCTGGAGGTTTCAGATCCAGCCTCAGACATGCAGGCACTTGAAGTAGCTTAGCTGGCACAGACTCCCCCACCTCCATCCTCACAGCTGCCAAGTCAGCTCTGTGTGTGTGTGTGTGTGTGTGTGTGTGTGTGTCTGCCGAGGAATAAAGGTTCTGCTCAACTTTCCTCAAAAGCCCGAAATAGTCCCCACCATATATGTCAGGTAGTAGACCTAAATGTCTAGAAACGCCAGAAAACACACACCTGAATGGAGTAAGACACAATAATCTTCTTTTCCCAAACCAATTTCCACTGTCTGATGTTCCAACAGAGCAATCTATGACTCCAAGATGTAAAGAGTTTACATTTAAGAAACTTAAAATCACACATTGAAAAAGCTAAATAATGCTTCCTAAAAATAACAGCACCAGCAAAAGTCAGGGTGTAAATAATTGCGTTTGTGCTTGGGAAGGTAGCTGAGAGGTCTGGAGATTGTTGGAGTTCTGCCTGATGGTCTGATCCAACCTGATGTCATCTCTCCCACCTGTGAATGTCCCTGGCGCTCTGTATTATTTTGGGAAACTTATCACCTTCTACCTTGTGTTAGTTTTTTTGCATATGTGTCTCATTTCCCCTCCAAGATGCTGTGTGAATAGGGAAATTTGTTAAACAAAATGAGTTGTAAGGAGGAATGCTAACCAGTTTAACTTAATAGAGCATGCTAGACTAGTCCAAAATACCTTTACTTCTGTAATGTCCTACTTGCCTTCCTAGAATGCTATCAAGGTTTTCAGGCCTGTTTTCTAGCACTCTGTGGCAATCATTCAAAAGAGGAGAGTAAATGAACCAACAGTTCAACACACTTGTACCACAATTATTTAATGAAGTTAAAAGTTTTTCCTGCCTGCTGTGGATACAAGTGGGCATTCTGTCTTTTATCGGTGACAAACCACATTCCCATCTGTAATAATGGCTTACTAAGGCAGTTTCTGGGAGAGGGACAGATGAGCTCTTAGGTAGAATGTCAGATTTTTGGCAGCGTGAGCTCCTGAGATAAGTTTTATCATCTCCCAGTTGTTGTCTCTTTAAGAATCACTGCTTCACAACAGAAAGACAAATAAATAAACTGATCCCATTCACAATTGCACCAAAAAGCATAAAATACCTAGGAATAAATCTAACCAAAGATGTAAAAGATCTGTATGCTGAAAACTATAGAAAGCTTATGAAGGTAATTGAAGAAGATATAAAGAAATGGAAAGACATTCCCTGCTCATGGATTGGAAGAATAAATATTGTCAAAATGTCAATACTACCCAAAGCTATCTACACATTCAATGCAATCCCAGTCAAAATTGCACCAGCATTCTTCTCGAAACTAGAACAAGCAATCCTAAAATTCATATGGAACCACAAAAGGCCCCGAATAGCCAAAGTAATTTTGAAGAAGAATACCAAAGCAGGAGGCATCACAATCCCAGACTTTAGCCTCTACTACAAAGCTGTCATCATCAAGACAGCATGGTATTGGCACAAAAACAGACACATAGACCAATGGAATAGAATAGAAACCCCAGAACTAGACCCACAAACGTATGGCCAACTCATCTTTGACAAAGCAGGAAAGAACATCCAATGGAAAAAAGGCAGTCTCTTTCACAAATGGTGCTGGGAGAACTGGACAGCAACATGCAGAAGGTTGAAACTAGACCACTTTCTCACACCATTCACAAAAATAAACTCAAAATGGATAAAGGACCTGAATGTGAGACAGGAAACCATCAAAACCCTAGAGGAGAAAGCAGGAAAAGACCTCTCTGACCTCAGCCGTAGCAATCTCTTACTCGACACATCCCCAAAGGCAAGGGAATTAAAAGCAAAAATGAATTACTGGGACCTTATGAAGATAAAAAGCTTCTGCACAGCAAAGGAAACAATCAACAAAACTAAAAGGCAACCAACGGAATGGGAAAAGATATTTGCAAATGACACATCGGACAAAGGGCTAGTATCCAAAATCTATAAAGAGCTCACCAAACTCCACACCCGAAAAACAAATAACCCAGTGAAGAAATGGGCAGAAAACATGAATAGACACTTCTCTAAAGAAGACATCCGGATGGCCAACAGGCACATGAAAAGATGCTCAACGTCGCTCCTCATCAGGGAAATACAAATCAAAACCACACTCAGATATAACCTCATGCCGGTCAGAGTGGCCAAAATGAACAAATCAGGAGACTATAGATGCTGGAGAGGATGTGGAGAAACAGGAACCCTCTTGCACTGTTGGTGGGAATGCAAATTGGTACAGCCGCTCTGCAAAGCAGTGTGGAGGTTCCTCAGAAAATTAAAAATAGACCTACCCTATGACCCAGCAATAGCACTGCTAGGAATTTACCCAAGGGATACGGGAGTACTGATGCATAGGGGCACTTGTACCCCAATGTTTCTAGCAGCACTCTCAACAATAGCCAAATTATGGAAAGAGCGTAAATGTCCATCAACTGATGAATGGATAAAGAAATTGTGGTTTATATACACAATGGAATACTACGTGGCAATGAGAAAGAATGAAATATGGCCCTTTGTAGCAACGTGGATGGAACTGGAGAGTGTGATGCTAAGTGAAATAAGCCATACAGAGAAAGACAGATACCATATGGTTTCACTCTTATGTGGATCCTGAGAAACTTAACAGAAACCCATGGGGGAGGGGAAGGAAAAAAAAAAGAGGTTAGAGTGGGAGAGAGCCAAAGCATAAGAGACTGTTAAAAACTGAGAACAAACTGAGGGTTGATGGGGGGTGGGAGGGAGGGCAGGGTGGGGGATGGGTATTGAGGAGGGCACCTTTTGGGATGAGCACTGGGTGTTGTATGGAAACCAATTTGGCAATAAATTTCATACATTGGAAAAAAAAAAGAATCACTGCTTCAGATATAGGGCTGCATAAAGAGAAATGTTACACCCTCTATCACTAAAAATAACTCAATATTAACATCCACATCATAACTATGTATAAGATATGGCTGAAAATTTCGACATAGGAAAAATAATTGATTCCACTCTATCCACCAATAAATATGGCACTTTGCTTAGTGGCTACACCTGTCATTTGGAGAACTGATGACCATTCGCAACTCTACGTAGAGATCATTTTTACTTATCACTTTTTATCCTCTCTTTCCCTATTCTTCCAGTTCCTTTAAGTGGAATAATATGAAAACTGAAATGTTTACTAAACAATTATCTAATTTATTGGGCAAAGTTTTGCTTCCTGTTCTTAGTTTAACAGTTGATAATTGTCTTAGGAAAAAAAATTGCTCGCATCTTGTGGCTGTAGGTAATTTTTCATTGAAAATGCTCTTCAGCCCTACATGAATAGACACTTCTCCAAGGAAGACATCCAGATGGCCAACCGACACATGAAAAAATGCTCAACATCACTCATCAGGGAAATACAAATCAAAACCACAATGAGATATCACCTCACACCTGTCAGAATGACTAACATTAACAACTCAGGCATCAACAGATGTTGGCGAAGATGCGGAGAAAGAGGATCTCTTTTGCATTGTTGGTGGGAATGCAAACTGGTGCAGCCACTCTGGAAAACAGTATGGAGGTTCCTCAAACAATTAAAATTAAATAGAACTACCCTATCACCCAGCAAATGCACTACTAGGTATTTATCCAAGGGATACAGGTGTGCTGTTTCGAAGGGGCACATGCACCCCCATGTTTATAGCAGCACTATCAACAACAGCCAAAGTATGGAAAGAGCCCAAATGTCCATCGATGGATGAATGCATAAAGAGAATGTGGTATATATATATACAATGGAGTATTACTCAGCAATCAAAAAGATTGAAATCTTGCCATTTGCAACTACGTGGATGGAACTAGAGGGTATTATGCTAAGCGAACTTAGAGAAAGACAATATCATATGACTTCACTCATATGAGGACTTTAAGATACAAAACAGATGAACATAAGGGAAGGAAAACAAAACAATATAAAAATAGGAAGGGGGACATAACAGAAGAGACTCTTAAATATGGAGAACAAACAGAGGTTTACTGGAAGAGTTGTGGGAGGGGGAATGGGCTAAATGGGTAAGGGGCTTTAATAGGAATCTACTCCTGAAATCATTATCTACTCCTGAAATGCTAACTAACTTGGATGTAAATTTAAAAAATAAATTAAATAAAAATAAATAAAATAAGATAAAATAAAATAAAACAAAATAAAATAAAATGCTCTTCAGCCCTACTTTCATAAGATCACATGGGCAGGATTGAGAAGGGAACACTTCTTGCATTTATTTAGGGGATAAGATGATATATAGTATTTTTAATAATGCTAAAATGGGTATTGGTCAGGGACCCAGGGAATACCTAAATTTTGTCTTTGGTCAGTCTGGAATAAGAGATCCTGCAAAGACAAGATATGGTGATGGATGATTTTGATATCTATCCCACCCCCATCCCTAGTTTGCAAAACATTACTCTATGCAATAGAATTTCCCAAGCAAAATCAACACTCCCACAACATTTTGCAGTCTAGACAAAGGGTCAGCAAGCCAGAGACTGTGTTATGCGCCAACTCTAATAGGCTGCCTGTTTTTGTAGTTTTATTGGCATGCAGCCACAACTTATTCATTTATGTATCATCTATGGCTGTTTTCATGCTACAATTGCAGATTTGAGTAGTTGTGACAAAGATCTTATGGTCCACAAAGCCTAAAATATTTACTATCTGGCGCTTTACAGAAACAAACAAACAAAAAGATGCTGACCCCTGATTTAAACCCACACCAATAGACACATTATGTTAATTATTAGGAGAAAGGGATTGATTGAAAAGGAAGGGCAGCGGAGTGAAATAAAAAGAAATGCTGCTTGCTTTCATCTTTCTTAATGTGCGAGTCAACCCTCACCAGATTTTAGAATCTGTGAAGTTAACAACACACTAGAGATCACTAAACGTCAAATATTCAGTAAGTTCATTAAAATGTATTTCTCTGTTAACTATCCTTTGAACCTGTGTTTATGTTGTTTGTCAATATACCTTAGTTGTTTTTTTTTTTACTGACAACTTCATTGAGATTTAAGTCACATACCATAAGATTCACCCTTTTAAAATGCAGAATTCAGGTTTTTTTTTTTGGTGTATTCCCCAAATTGTGCAACCCATCGTCACTATCTAATTCTAGAACATTTTCATTAACCCAAGACTAAACCTCATACACATTAGCATATACTTTAAGTTATTTTTTGTTCTTTTGTCAGAGCTGCTTCTTAATTGGGGGCTACTTGTTTTTATTTTAAATAAAGTTTCTTATTACTATGGGTACATGTTCTTTTCTAGTCTACAAGAAAAGGCCATTTAACCACTTACACCATACACAAAAATAAACTCAAACTGGATGAAAGATCTAAACATAAGACTGGAGCCCATCAAAATCCTAGAGGAGAAAACAGGCAACAACCTCTTTGATCTCAGTCACAGCAACTTCTTACTTGACAGATCTCTAGAAGCAAGGGAAACAAAAGCAAAAAATGAACTATTGGGACCTCATCAAGGTAAAAATCCTCTGCACAGTGAAGGAAACAATCAGCAAAACTAAAAATCAACCGACAGAATGGGAGGAGATATTTGCAAATGACACATCAGATAAAGAGTTAGTATCCAAAATGTATAAAGAACTTATCAAACACAATACCCAAAAAACAAATAATCCAGTGAAGAAATGGGCAAAAGACACGAATAGACACTTTTCCAAAGAAGACACCCAGATGGCCAACAGACATGAAAAAATGATCAACATCATTCATCAACAGGGAAATACAAACCAAATCATGACGAGATAACACCTCATACCTGCGCAAATAGCTAAAATTAACACTTCAGGCAACAACAGAAGTTGACAAGGATGCAGAGAAAGAGGAATGCTTTTGTATTGCTCGTGGGAATGCAAATTGGTGCAGCCACTCTGGAAAACAGTATGGAGGTTCCTCAAAAAATTAAAAATAAAACTACCCTATGACCCAGCAATTGCACTACTTGATATTTATCCCAAGGATACAGTAGTGCTGATTCGAAGGGGCACATGCACCCCAATGTTTGTTGGGATGAGTTCTGGGTGTTGTATGTAAGTGACGAATCAATAAGTTCTATTCCTGAAATCATTATTACACTATATGTTAACTTACTTAGATTTAAATTTGAAAAAAAGAAAGAAAGAAAGAACTCTTGGCTCTGGAATTTTAAGTGTATTATGGAAATAAATCCCCAGCTGAGTTGATCATTAAAATTAAAAATATATCTAGATTTAAAAAAAAAAGAAGGAGCCATTTATTTCTAGAGGCATTTCTAGACCACCATTGCTCTTGAACTTTGGAGAGTTCGCATCTAAGTGCTTGCAAATTTAAAGCCACATAGACTCCATGACCTGTCAACCATGCAGGTTGAACATAGAAGGTACACCTTGCCTATGCCATAGTTTCAGTTCTAGACTGAAAACCTGGAGTTGAAACCTATAGTTACTTTTCTATAAAACTCAGAACTGACAACTATTTTGTGGATTTTTTTTTTTTTTTTTTTTTTTTTTTTGGTCCTCAGAGGATGAACCGATAGTGTTAACTAATGATGTGATGTGCTCTTAAGTATTTAATAACTAGATTTGGGTGGCAGGGGAGCAAGAGAGCCCTGATTTGCGGCATTTGCTTATTCCTATGGTGTAAGTACTCCCACCATGGCCAATTGCAAGCTACCAACTTGAAGTCAATAAAAGTAGAGTTGGGAAGATACATACACAATCTACTCTCACAAGCTGGAACAAGCCAGTTCCAGCACACCACTGGAACTCCGATCTACGGAATTATTTCAGTCTTAGTTTGTGTTGATTTAGAAACTATATACAATATAAACCAAAATAGGATAATTTTTATATGTTACACATAGATGGCTATCCACTGCACACAGTTAGCTGCCACTAAAACATTTAACAAATATGCTCCTGTATCAATTTGTAAGCTTTTAGAGTGCAATGTGTGTATTATACAGAAGCAAACCAAAGATAAATTGTTCATAAATATAAAGGAATAGAATTTCATTCCTAAGGCAGTGTCCTAAAAGATTCGTTGCTGCCAGCTTTAACAACTTTCGAGAGAGGCTGTTTATTATATTTGTAACAGATGAAAAATAAACCAGGTTGTAAATATCCCCCCCCATTTTTAACTTAAATTATATACCGCGTTTTCAGTCCAAATTGTATGGTTTAAGTTAAGGTAAATTGCATTATATTAGCAACTATGAGTATCTTTCTGAGTGTTCTCTATGAGTGTTCTGTGAGTGTATATTGAATATGAATAAACTTTTAAAAAGAAAAACGGAAAGTTTTCATTAAGATATTTAATGAAACTCTTAAGAAGTCTGATATACCAGATGAAGAGAATGCATCACCCATGCTGATTCTTGCCCCTCTTGGAGAAAGGCAACCTACCAACAATTTCCTATCACCAACATGCACCGGGCACTGTGTTCAGTACTGGAAGCACAAGGGTTAAGAAGATAGACAAGGTCCCTACCCTTATGAAGTACAAATTCTATTCAAGGAAATGGAAAAGATTAAACAAGCAAGCAAACATGATAATAATGGACAGTGATGAATACTGAGTGATTAAAAATTAGTGATAGTAATGGAGCAATGGCCAGGGGCAGGGGAGTGAGGGAGGCTTACCTTAAATAGAAGAAACAGGGAAGGCTTCTCTGATACAGCATGGAGCTAGAAACCTGAAGGATGAGAAGCAGGAGAGGAGCTGGAAAAGTTGGGAGATGGTAAATTCAAAGGCTTTCAGGAGGGGAAGACCATGGCATGGTAAGAAACTGAAAGGCCAGCAGGGCTGGTGAACCAAGCAAAGAGAGGTACTCTATAAGGCTGGAGAAGTAAGCAGAGGGTAGATCATGTAGGGATTTGTAGGATTTCCTTCTAAGTAGAGCAACAGACGATGGGTAGACCTTCCATGAACTCAGTGTGGCATGCACATGCAAAAATAGGTTGTAAACGTTGGTAACTGTGAAAAAATGGGGTAAACCCTAAGCTGTTGATGTGACTGATCTCTAGGCCTCTAGGCCTCTAATACCACATAATTTTCGATGTACCTCTATGAAAGCAGGAGCAGCTACAGGAGAAAGTGGCCTCCAACTCCTGTTTTTATCTGAGGGCTTCCAAGGTACTACTGTTCACATATTTGTTAGTAGTAAACCGAGCTTTACTACTTAGGCTTGAAGTTTACTACTTTATTTCTTAGGCTACCATGACCTATTCTGAGTCATTATCCTCACCAGTCTTTGACCCTTGACCAGGCTTGAGGTCTGGTCTGGCCTAAGTCAGAGCAACGGGAAGCCACCATGTGGGTTAAAGCATTATCTGATTCATAGGTGAAAACCGTCTTCTTGTCAAATATAGAAATTTTTAACATTTCTAGGTCATTCTCAAGGTTCTCTTCTTCTCTTAGTAATGAGCTTGCATTTACAACTTCCAAACTTCACTTTTCACTTCCCTTTTGACCCCTGCATTCAAGGTACCTGATGCTGAACTAATTATGAGATTGATTTGCCCAGGAACAGAAAATCCGCTCTCTCATACTCCAGTTATTCGAGGTTTGACTAGAATTCTATTCCCACGGCAGTGTCCTAAATGATGGTCCAGATAGCTGAAAGAACAAATGGTCTCCTCCCAGGTCTCTTAACAGTATTTCCTCTGCCATGCTTCCCCATTTCACCTCTTCCACCACAAAGCCATCGGTGTCTTTTGAGGCCTTTCTAGCACTAACACCCCTGTCTTCATAGCCAGCCAAACAATTTGGAGGAGTGACCACTGGTGGCCTGTTTTTCTAAACTACCCTGATTCATTTTGCAGAGGATAATCTAACTGGCTTCTAAGAGTTTCCATGAAACAAGAGAAGCAGCATTCCAGAACCAAGAAATCCTTATTATACTTGCCTCTGCTTCCTGAAGCAAGTCACGGAGCTTTGTCAATTTGGAGACCTCATTAACAAAGACTGGTTTCTAGGCATCCAGTTGGTTATTATAGTGTTACTACACTTTATTAGCTTTGCTTAATGGTGTAACCAGTCAAGCTGCTTCAAAAGACCTGGGCAACCACACTACAGAAGGACATTGAAACAGCTGAAAGGATGAGTGTGTTCTCCTACCATTTTGGTATTGGCTAAGAAGCTGAAGGAAAAGTGAGGGTTACTGGGTAACCAAAATATGCTCAGGAAATGAGATGCAGAGCTCAGGAAACATACAACAGCATTTTCCACAGGAGCAATCTGATAGGGCTATGGCTGGCCAGTAGAGACGCCACTATGAGCCAGACTACTTGCCAATGAAATCCCATGAAGCAACAGCTGCAGGGAGCAAGGAGCACACAATGGGAAAGTCTCTGCTCTATGAACCTCCACTTTGTTCTCTAGGCATTTGGGTGCTGGGGTAAGACCACCTAATGGCACCTTTGGGCACATTTGCCTAATGACCTATAGTATGCACCGTGTTTTCTTGACAGCTGTGAGTATAATACAATTGGCAGCTAAAGAACTGTGTTCTATCTCTCTCCGGGATGTAATTCTCCTTTCCGGGGAGTCGTCATAGGCCCATCCGTGATTCTAAAATGCCTTCTGTCTGGAAGGCTTGCCCAGGAGGCTGTCATCACGGATATTTGCTGGGAACTGTGAGCAGAGCAAACAGAGCCTCATCTTTGCTAGCAGGACCTGCTTTTTCCCACCTAACCGTCCCTTAAATTTGAATAGTAAACTTGATCCTCACAACAGCCTTATGAAGAAGGCATTACCTCCATTTCCAGGGCAGGAAACTGAGACTTAGAAAAGTTATATGGCATCCGCGAAGCCAGAGAGTTCTTAGGTCTACTAAGTGACGGGTTCAGAAAAGGACTTGAAGACAGAAGACAGGCTGGGTGGGCACAGAGGGAAGGCGCCAAAAGGAGTAGGAGGGAAAGGGAGAGATGACGGGTGACTCCTACATTTCTGCTTTGAGACCCTGGGTGCACAGAGAGATCCTTCTTTAAGATAAGAATAAAGGCAGATTACGGTCTGATCTCCCCACACTCTTTCTCTTTGGAGAAGGACAGTGAAGAGCAGTAGGTAATTGTGTTCAGCTTGGCTATTAGGTCAGAAGCATCTCTGGAACATCCCTAGCATATAGTACACAGGTGGCTCTATGGGTCTGGAGCTCAGGGGAAATCCTGGCTGAAAGTTCAAGTGTAAAAGACATAAGCCCGAAGAGTAGATGATGGGACCAAGGTTCTTATCAAATATGTGGACCAAGGACAGAAACAATCCTGATAAATATCCACAAGGATCTGTGAAGGAGACAAAGATTGCTCAATCCTCCTCTTACCATCCTGTTTCCCACACACCACAGCCTCTCAAGAATAAGAGCTGGCTCGGGAAGAAATGTCTCAGGAAGGATGTGGGGACAATGGAGGTTGAGGGGGGCAGAGTGGTTAAAAATCCTTCAGTGTTAAGTGCTTTATCGACCAACTGTCGTCCGGAGGTAACCAAGGATGAGCTGTGAGAAACCAGTCTCACTCAAACATGCAATTGTGCTTCCAGCTTGTCTAACAAGTTGCTTTCGATTTTAATGCCTTTTAAGGGTCCACTCAGTAACTGACATTTGCAGTACTTGGCAAAGTACCATCAACACTAGTACCACCTGACTTTCTTCATGGAATTCAAAGAAATTCTGCGGAATGGCTGGGAGGCGGAAAGCAAGTTCGAGCACCTTGGATTTGGCCTTGAACCATCTCCTGTGTCTTTCGTCTTTACCGTTGTGGGATGCCACAAGCTGAATTAACGCTGTGGGAATCACTCCACAAATCAAAGATTCTCTGTTTGACCTTGGGGGAGTTACTTTTACCCTTCCCAGAACTTAATTTTCCTATCAAGGGGAAAATGTGAGAAAATTAAAAACCGTTCTCATACCCTGCAGAGACATATCGTACATTAAGTTGAAAAATGATCTGGAGGACATTTTGTCAGTGTCGCACTACTGATGGGACCACTGTGTTTATTCTACAATGTCCATTGACTGCCTATTATGTGTCAGGCACTCGAGATACAGTGATAAAACAGGATAGACAAGGTCCCTGCTCTCCTACAACTCACATCCCAGTAAGGAATAAAGCCAATAAAACAAGTGAACAATGAATAAAATAGAGTGGTAAGTTCGAAAGCAAAATAAAATTTGGTCATAAGATAAGAAGTTAGGGTAGGAATAAAGGCAACTCTAGATTAGATGCAGGAGTTGGGAAAGGCTCTGAGATGATATCTGACAAGAGATATAAAAGATCAGAAGCCAGGCATACAAAGCGCCAAGATAAGAAACTTCCAGACAGAAGAAACAAAATTAAGAGCCCTCAAGTCATAAAAATGCATGAAGTGGTTAAGAAACTAAAAGCTGACTGAGGGCAACTGGGTGTCCGCGTGCAAAAGAGAGAAGCTACTTCATCTCACACTGTATACAAAAATGAAACCCCCACATGGGTCAAATGCCTAAATATAAGAGCAAAAATGATAAAACTCATGGGAAAATATCCAAGCATAAATCTTCATGACCTTGGATTAGGCCAAATATTTTAGATAGAACACCAAAAGCACAAGCAACAAAATGAAAGTCGATAAATTGGACGTTTTAGAGTTCAAACCACTTGTGCATCAATACTATCAGGAGAGTGAAAAACAACCTATGGAATAGGCAGCAATGTTCACAAGTCATATATGTAATACGGACCTAGGATCCAGAATATGCAAAGAACGCTTACAACTCAACGACAAAAAGACAAGCAACCCAATTTTAAAATGGGCAAAGGACTTGAGTAGTATTTCCCCAAAGAACATACGTAAATGGCCAAGCTAAGCTTTTCATGGCTAAGCACATGAAAAGATGCTCAAACTCATTAGTAGTTAAAAAAATGCTAATCGGAACCATAATGCAATACCACTTTACATTCAGTAGAATGGCTATAATATTAACAATGATAATAGTAACCGTGGAAAACATCAAGTGTTGGAGAGAAAGTGGAAAATTTTGAACCCTTGTACTTAGCCCCTATTAACCATCAATCTACTTCCTTTTCCTATGAATTTGACTAGTTTAAATACCTTGTGTAAGTGGAATCATACAGTATTTGCCTTCCTTTGTGACTGGCTTATTTCACATGACATAATGTCTTCGAGGTTCATCCATGTTTTAGCATGTGACAGGATTTCCTTATTTTTTATGGCTGAATAATATTCCACTTGCATGTATGTCTAAGTTCGTTAAGGCTGCTATAACAAAATAGCATAGACTGGGTGGCTGAAACAATAGAAATTTATTTCTCACAGTACTGGAGGCTAGAATGTCCAAGATCAGTGTGCCAACAGATTCAGTCTCTTCCTTCTTCCTTGTTCACAGATGGCCATCTTCTTGCTGTGTCCTCACACAGAAAAAAGAGCAAGGAAGTTCTTTAAGATCTCTTTTATAAAGGCACTAATCCCATTTATAATGGTTCCACCCTCATGACTTAATCACCTCCCAAAGTTCTACCTCCAAATACCATCACATTGGGAGTTAGTATTCAACATATGAATTTTGAGGGGACAGAAACATTCAGTCTATAGCAATGTATACACCACATTTGTTTATCCACTTATCTTTCTATAGATATTTGGGTTGCTTATACCTCCCGGCTATGAATTGTGGTATGAACTTGGGTGTGAAAATCTCCCTTCAAGACTGCTTTCAATTCTTTTGTATATATACCCAAAAATGAGATTGTTAAATCATGTGTAGTTCTATTTTGTTTAAGTTTATTTATTTTTTTTTTAATTTTTTTAAATTTTTTTATTTATTTTTGCGACAGAGAGAGACAGAGCATGAGCAGGGGAGGGGCAGAGAGAGAGGGAGACACAGAATCCGAAGCAGGCTCCAGGCTCTGAGCTGTTAGCACAGAGCCTGATGCAGGGCTCGAACCCACAGACTGTGAGATCATGACCTGAGCCGAAGTTGGATGCTTAACCGACTGAGCCACCCAGGCGCCCCTAAGTTTATTTATTTTGAGAGAGAAATATAGAGAAAGTGAGTGGGGGAAGGGGCAGAGAGAGAGGGAGAGAATCCCAAGCAGGCTTCACAATGTCAGCACAGAGCCTGATATGGGGCTCCAACTCATAAACCATGAGATCATGACCTCATCCAAAATCAAGAGTCGGAGGCTTAACCAACTGAGCCACACAGGGACCCCGTGTAGTTCTATTTTTAATGTTTTTAGGAAACTCCATAATGTTTTTTCAGTGAATTGTACCATTTTATGATCCCAGCAAGGGTTTAGATTTCTCCACATCTTCACCAGCACTTGTTATTTCGTGTTTGTTTTTATTTTTATGGTAGCCATCCTAGTAAGTGTGAGGTAATATCTCATCGTGCTTTAATTTTCATTTCTCTGAAAATTAGAGATGTCGAGTTTCTTTTTATACGCTTGTTGGCCATTTGCATATCATCATTAGAGGGATATGTATTCAAGTCCTTCGCCTATTTTTAAAATTGGATTATTTGATTTTTTGCCGCTGAGTTGTCAGAGTTCATTACATATTATGGCTATGAACCCCTTGTGGATATATGGTTGTTTGCAAATACTTTCTCCCATTCCACAGATTGCCTTGTTGACTGTGTAATTTGATGTAGGAAAATTATTAAGTTTGAGGTAGGCCCCTTTCTTCTATTTTTGTTTTTGTTGCCAGTACTCTTAGTGCCATATCCAAACTATCACTGCCAAGTCCAATGTCATGAAGATTTTTCCCTCACGGTTTATTCTAGGAGTTTTACAGCTTAGGGCCTTATGTTAGGTCTTTAATCCATTTTGAATTAATTTTGGTATATAGTGTAAGATAAGGGTCCAATTTCATTCTTCTGCACGTGGATATCCAGTTTTCCTAACACAATTTGTTGAGGAGTCTGTCCTTTCCCCATTGAATGGTCTTGGCATCCTTCTCAAAAATCATTTCACCAGGGGCGCCTGGGTGGCGCAGTCGGTTAAGCGTCCGACTTCAGCCAGGTCACGATCTCGCGGTCCGTGAGTTCGAGCCCCGCGTCAGGCTCTGGGCTGATGGCTCGGAGCCTGGAGCCTGTTTCCGATTCTGTGTCTCCCTCTCTCTCTGCCCCTCCCCCGTTCATGCTCTGTCTCTCTCTGTCCCAAAAATAAATAAAAAACGTTGAAAAAAAAATTAAAAAAAAAAATCATTTCACCATACACATGATGGTTTATTTCTAGGTTCTCTATTCTATTCCATTGTCTATATGCCTTTCTTTAGGGAAGTAATACGTTGTTTTGATGGCTGAAATCCCATATGAGTTTAGGATAATTTGCATGCAAAGATAGAAAACTGGGACAACATCAAACTTAACAACTTTTATATATCAAAGGACACATCAACAGAGTGAAAAGGCAACCTACAGAATGGGAGAAAACATTTGTAGGTCATATATCTAAGAAAAGGTGAATATCCATAATATAGAATGAACTCCTGTTCTACAAAAAACAAAAAAAATGCTGTTGGGATTTTAATAGAGATTGCATCGAATCTGTAGGTTTCTTTGAGTAGTCTGGACATCTTAACAATGTTAAGTCTTCCATTCCATGAACACAGATATCTTTCCATTTATTTTTGCCACTTTAAATTTCTTTTAGCAATGTTTTATAGCTTCCAGTCCACAAGTCTTTCACCTCTACAGTTAGGTTTATTCTTGAGTATTTTGTTCATTCTTATGCTAACGCAAATGGAATTTTGTTTTTTAATTTCCTTTTCAGATTGTTAGCATATAGAAGTGCCACATATGTTTGCTTCTTGATTTTGTATGCTGCAAGTTTGTTGGATTTGTTTATTGGCTTTAACAGTTTTTATGGAATCTTCAGGGTTTTCTACGTATAAGATCACTTCATCTGCAAACAGGGATAATTTTACTTCCTTTCTGATTTAGATGTCTTTCACTTTTTTATTGCGTAATTTCTATGGGTAGGATTTTCAGTACTATGTCAGCTATGAGTGGTGAGTGTGACATCCTTGCCTTGCTCCTGATCTTGGAGGAAAAACTTTTAGTTTGCACCGCGGAATATAATGTTAGCTGTATGTTTTTCTTATATGGCCTTTATTATGTGAAGGTAGTTTACTTCTATTCCCATGTTCTTGAGTGTTTTTATTACAAAAGGGTGTTGATTTTTGTCAAATGCTTTTTCTGCATCACTTGAAATGATCATGTGGGTTTTGTCCCTCATAATGCTAATGTGTTGTATTACATTTATTGATTTGCCTATGTTAAACCACCCTTATATTCCAGGAATATATTTCACTAGACTATGGTGGATAATCCTTTTAATGTGTTTGCTGCTACTTTGTTGAGAATTCTTGCGTCAGTATTCATCAAGGATATTCATCTGTTTTCTTTTCCTGTAGTGTCTTTTTCTGGCTTTTGTATCAGGATATGCTTATCCCAATAGAATGAGCTTAGAGATGTTCCCTCCTCTTCAATTTTTTGGACGAGTTTTGGGAAGAGTGATGTTAATTATTTAAAAAAATATATTTGGTAGAGTTCTGCAGTAAAGCCATCTGGTCCTGGGCTTTTCTTTGTTAGAAAGTTTTCCATTACTGATTCCACATCCTTACTTGTTATTGGTATGCTAAAATTTTCTATTTCTTCATGACTCAGTCTTGATAGGTTGTGTGTCTTTAGGAATTTATCCATTTCTTCCAGGTTAGCCAAGTTTTTGGTATGTAAGTTCACATTATTCTCTTATCAGCTTTATTATTTCTTTGGCATCGTTTATAATGTCCTTTCTTTCATTTCTGATGTTAGTTTTTGAATCTTCTCTCTTTGTTTCTTAGCTAATCTAGCCAAGGGTTTGCTAATTTTGTTGATATTTTCAAACAACAATCTCTTCATTTTGTTGGTTTTTTCTGTTATTTTTCCATTTTCTATTTCATTTACCTTTGTTCTAATCTGTATTATTTTCTTCTTTCTACTAGCATTGGGTTTAGTTTGTTCTTCTTTTTCTAATTTCTTGATGTGTAAAATTATTTTGCTTATTTGAGGTCTTTTTTCTTTTTTTACATACACAGTTAGATCTCTAAACTTCCCTTGTAACACTGCTTTCATTGCGTCACATAAGCTTCGGCGTGTTATGATTTCATTTCATTTATGTCTGGGTATTTCCTAATTTGCCTGTGACTTTTTCTTTGACTTATTGGTTGTTTAAAAGTTATTTTTTAATTTCCACATGTTTGTGGCTTTTCTCGTTTTCCTTTTGCTGTTAATTTCTAGCTTCATTCTATTGTGATCAGAAAAGATACTTTGTAGGATTTCAAGCTTCTTGGTTGTTATGACCCATTTTGTGACCTAAAATATGGTCTATCCTGGAGAATGTTTCATGTGTACTAAGAATATGTATTCTGGTATTGTTGGGTGAAATATTCTGTATGTGTCTATTAGACACGGATGCTCTATGTTGTAGTTCAAGTCACCTATTTCCTTTTTCATCTTTTGTCTGATTTTTCTATACATTTTTGAAATTGGGGTATTGAAATCCCCCACTATTATTGTGTTTGTTGCCTATTTCTACCCTCAACATTGTCAAAATTTGCCTCATTTATGTAGGAGCTCTGAGGTTTGGTCCATAAATATTTATAATTACTGTATCTTCTTGGTGAACTGGCCCTTTTATCACTATACAATGCCCTTCTATGTCTCTTGTAACAGTTTTTGACTTAAAGTTTATTTTTTTTCTAATAGTAGTATAGCTATCTCTTTTACTTACTGTTTGCACCACAGTCCTTACTTTTAGGTCCCAACATTTTACTGTCTCCCTTCAAGACTTTCCATGCATCCTTCCTGTGGAGTGAGAGAGAGTAATTTGGGTTCCTTTTAGAAGTTAAGTTCCTTTTAGAAGTTACTAAGATATTTTATTACTTTTCCAGTAAATTCAGTGGACTAAAGAGCAGGTTCTATAGTTATCTAGGGATATGGTTGGCCCCCTCAGAGAAAGTCCATAGAATAGCATACAGTCTTGCCTGCACATTCGTGAGGCCACTTCTTTAAAAGCTCCCATTGCTCCTATGTAACCATCTCTGACCAATGAGGTGGTGATTCAGCAATTCAAATCTTTTTCTAAGGGTCTGTGATATTGTTTCCCACTGAAACCGAATTGAGTTTAATTTTTTTACTATTTATTCTTGAGAGAGAGAGAGAGAAAGAGAAAGGGAGAGAGAGACAGATCATGAGCAGGGTCAGAGCAGAACAAGAGAGAGACACAGAATCTGAAGCAGACTCCAGGCTCTGAGCTGTCAGCACAGAGCCCAGTGCGGGGCTTCAACTCATGAGATGTGAGATCATGACCTGAGCTGAAGTTGGACACTTAACCGACTGAGCCACCCAGGCACCCCTGAAATGGAATTGAGTTTACAGGACTCTCAACTCTTTAAGCCTCCTTCATCTCGTCTTTTGCCAAGTATATTCTGTGACCTTAAAATCTAGAGTTGGCTGTGGTCAAGGCTGACGGAGGTCTTTGAAGCCTTTTCTGTGAAGTCAGAAAAGGAAAAGAATAAAATGAGGATTCTTGCTAGATCTCAGCTTCTTTGCAATTCAGGTCCTCTGAACTAACATAACACTCTGCTTTCAGAGTGAACCTTGTCCTATCTGAGTTCTTGGGTTCCAAGGCTGCTCTTGGACCCTTCTATCGAGTGGGACTCAAAGTAATCTCTGAGAACACTGCCTAGAGAGAAGACCACTCACTAGCTGCTGCAGCTGTGACAATACGAGTGACACACACTCACACTTTAGCCAGCTTCAGTTCTCGCTGACTTCCATCCTTTACAGAACAACATCTTCCTGTAAATGCAAATATTCAGGTTGTCCATAGCTGGCTTTCTGCCTGTGGCTCTTTGATAGAAATAAGGCTAATAATAGAGTTTTGTGTGAAAATAAAGAACTGAATCACATCAAATAATCATGAGGCATTCTGCTGATTAATGGGCTGATTGTCCTGAAGGTCATCTGGTCTGAGCTTGGCTAGAAATCATTAAAACGTGGGTTCTTACTCAAAGCAACAGCCACCGCTTCTGAGCTTGCATTTTAGCCCAGAATAAGAGATGACAATCAAATTCTTGCCTGTACCTTTAAGTGAGGTTGCATCAACTCGTCTTCATGTTTCCCAAAAGGGCAGCTAATCCTTGATGCATATAACCTGATTTTCTCCTTTGTGGGATTCCCAAATGTCCAGTCCCCAGGTGGTTTTTCTTACTCCAGTTTCTATAAAAATTGGCTTTAAAAATGTACATGAAAGTGTACAAAATGTAGAGTTTATACAATGTGTAGAGTTTATCGAGCCAGTTGTGTATAAGCCCTTGGTCCCCCCCTAGCTTTTCTTACTGCCATTTATTTTGTTTTCTTCCTTTGGGCGAGGATAAGAAAATGCTTTCTGATGTTTCCCCTAGGGAATAAAAGGAAGCCCTTAATAAAAACATTCTATCCCTTAAAATAAAGTATTGATACACTTACCACAAGGGTCACACAAACCAAAGACATCATCAAAAAATGAAAACATCTTGGGAAGTTTCAACGGGGCAGCTTCCACTTTAGTGAGTTTTTACTGATGCGCAGTGGGGTTTCTTCTCAATTACTTTATTTTCCTTTTTTAGTGAGAGGAAGCTATTATTATATTTTAATAGAAGATGGCCATTTCAGCTTTGCTAAAGCAATCATTCGGGACAGATCATAAAGGTTGAGACGTCCTCACCAGTGACTGTCCATTCTGAGCTCGCTGCTCACCTTGTCCTTGGGTTAGCAAATGGACCCTCTAATAGGGAGTTGGCCTTCCTATGGGGCCTTCTATGTCTTGACTTTCCCAGTTTCTTGACTTCTTCCATTTACTCCCTACACCTGCCTCCATACACACACACAAGAATCAGTACTCCTCAGGCCGCACCATGTAAGACACTCAAGCCATAAAGTTTTCTTTTACAGGTGCTGGCATCACACCAAGGACTGGAGGCCTTCATGTGTGTTCCCTGGAATCAATGCTTTCTGTTGCCTTTTTTTATTATTCTGAAAAGATTTATTTTCTTCTTTTATTAAAAAAATATCACCTTTGTTTCATCAGCAGAGGTGAACCTGGGTGGGTTCTAAAAACTTAGACTTTCTCACCAATGTCTATCTGTTCTTTGATCTTTAACTGATAGCACACTCTATCACCTGGACCAGGCCAAGGGACTCTCTTTGGGGCAGACGTGGCACACTTGGGCTTTGTAATTTAAAGTATAAACAACTGATGGGGCGCCTGGGTGGCTCAGTTGGTTGAGCGTCGACTCAGGTCATGATCTCGCAGTTCGTGAGTTCCAGCCCCGCATCGGGCTCTGTGCTGACAGCTCAGAGCCTGGAGCCTGCTTTGGAGTCTGTGTCTCCCACTCTCTACCCCTTCCCCGCTCATGCTCTGTCTCTCTCTGTCTCTCAAAGATGGATAAACGTTATAAAAAAAAAAGTATGAACAACTGAGAGGGCTCGATGTGGTAGAATCCCCTTTTCTCATTTTTCCCCTTTTCGACAGATGAATGGATCTCTTGAAATCTTTAAAACGGAGAATAGTACCGTGTAGTTAACTAGAGCAAATGTGCAGTATGCATTAGAAAGATTTCCTCAAGAAAGCCTAGAGATTTCCTCATGGATGACTGTGTATTCTGGAGCCCTAAGTGTTTTAATGTGAGCGTTCTTCTCCCTCTGAAACCCTAACTTCAGGTGCGACTGGGTGGCTTAGTCGGTTAAGTGTCCAACTCTGGATTTCAGCCTGCCTTAGGATTCTCTCTCTCCTTCTCACTCTCTGCTCCTCCCCCACTCATGCTCTATTTCTCTCTCAAAATAAATAAAATAAAATAAATTTAATTTAAAAAAACCCCTAACTTCAGTTCTAGCCAGTGGACCCTCAAAACTAGGAGTTTGCCTTTCCAGGATGTTCTCTGCATTTTGGCTTTTTTTATTGACTGGAAGCCAGACCTTTGGCAGACCTCTACCTTGCACCACTGCAAAAATCAGTATTCTCACTCCATTATCCACTTAAGCCTTAAAGTCTTATTCTAAATGCCCTGACACCACACAAAGGAATGGTGGCCTTCACCTGTTATTCCACAAGAGACACTAATAGTTACTACATTTTTCAAATTGTATACTACTTGTAACTTCTGTTTCAACAGCAGGACCTGTCATGTGGTTGGTCAAGGCGAAACCTTCTTTGTCCTAGAAGTTTCTCCCTTGTCAATGTCTACCTGCTGTGTTACTTTTATTTTTTTTTATTTTTTTCTTAATTTTTTTTTAACGTTTATTTATTTTGGAGACAGAGAGAGACAGAGCATGAACAGGGGAGGGGCAGAGAGAGAGGGAGACACAGAATCTGAAACAGGCTCCAGGCTCTGAGCTGTCAGCAGAGAGCCCGACGCAGGGCTCGAACTCACGGACCGTGAGATCATGACCTGAGCCGAAGTCGGACGCTTAACCGACCAAGCCACCCAGGCGCCCCATGTTGTGTTGCTTTTAAATAACAGTGCATTGGGGCGCCTGGGTGGCTCAGTCAGTTAAGCGTCGGACTTGGCCTCCGGTCATGATCTCGCGGTTCGTGGGTCGGAGCCCCGCATCGGTCTCTGTGCTACCAGCTCAGAGCCTGGAGCCTGCTTCGGATTTTGTGTCTCCCTCTCTCTCTGCACTTCTGCTGCTCATGCTCTGTCTCTGTCTCTCAAAAATAAATAAACATTAAAAATAAAATAAAATAAAATAAAATAAAATAAAATAAAATAAAATAATAAAATAGAATTTAAATGACAGTGCATTGCCAGTCCCTGTATCCAGCCTTCTGGCTGTTTCCGGACACTTCTTCCCTCTGGGCACACACGTGTCTGGACATGCAAGTCCTTGGCAGTGTTAAAGGAGCCCCAAGGAGCGATGGCCACCGCTTATCAGTAGAGATGCTGCGAAGAGGTGTACCTGAGGCCTGGACTTCAGGGAGAGTACTTTGGAAGGTCAAGGTCAGTTTAATGTATCAGAGAAGAGGTATTTGCATACTTCAGTGGCATTTTGTACTGGCCGTCTTTCTCCACAGTCCAGGATCTCAAAGGAAGCCCCTAGCCTCTATCAGAAGATACAAAATCAGATCGTTCTCCTTGAACACAGGTTGAGAGGAGTCTGAGAGGGAAGACTGGAAGCGGCTAGGGAAACAGTGATTAGTAAAGAAATCCCCGCCTCTTTGGCAGGGAAGTGACTAGGTGGCTGGCAGAATGTGGCAAGAGTGTGGGCAGTCAAGAGAACTGATTTGGTACAGAGGGTAAGAAAAGGCCACGGGGCTCGTGGCTTTTTCACCCCGAGAAAAAAAGAGAACTAGACAGCCATAAAAGACATCTCATGAACTTATTGGAGGAAGCAACCCACCTCCACTCCCACCCCCCACCATTGGCTCCCTTTGCCCCTCCAAGTGAGAGACGTGGGCGGCAAAAACATAGAAATCTTCTTGATTGGGGCACCTGGGTGGCTCAGTCGGTTGAGTGTCCGACTTCGGCTCAGGTCATGATCTCACAGTCTGTGAGTTCAAGCCCCGCATCGGGCTCTGTGCTGATGGCTCAGAGCCTGGAGCCTGCTTCCGTTTCTGTGTCTCCCTCTCTCTCTGCCCCTTCCCTGCTCATGCTCTGTCTCTCTCTGTCTCAAAAATAAATAAAAACATTAAAAAAAAAAAAAAGAAAGAAAAATCTTCTTGATTTTACTCACCCAAATCAGGCCTAACTGATCTGGTAGAGTCTAACGTGGAACCATGAGGAGGAATGATAACTGAAAAATGTGGGAGACAACAAGCATCAGGGGACTGGAGCCTGGGAGGCAACGAGAAGGGGAGGAACAGCCATGTATCAATGCTAGGAGACGCCTTGTGCTCCCCATCTGCTTGGTGCGGGAAATACGGTGATGTTGCCTAACACCCTGTTCCAAGGCGTCCTAGATCACTTGAGCCATAAATGCCTGCCCTGACGCCACACCACACCCAAGCCCGGTGAGCTTCAGGTGTTACCCTTCTCAGTGAGGTCTACTATTTTGTAGAACCTTTAAAATTTTCTAAAGCATGTTTTTAGATACGTTCTTCTTGTTGTCCTTTGTATTTGTTTTATATTTGTTTCTGTCGTTTGCTTATTTTTCCTCGGCGGTTTAGGTGGTTGCCCTTTAGGTGCTGTGGTTGCTCAGTATGGTTCGCTGTGTAAGCTGACCTTATTCTGGGCAGCCTTCTCCCCTTTGGGGTTGCCTGTTGCCAGCGCCTTACCCAGAGCCCTTTTTGAACAAAAACTAAAACCGATTTAGCCTCCAGAAATGAAAAAGGTCGGTGAAAGAATGGATCATTGATAGGGCCGGGTGTGACAGTCCCCTGTTTCTCTTGACTTTCGTCTTTGTCTTATTTTTCTTTCTTGGCGAGAGGAAATAGTTTGTCTCTTTTGATGGAAGACGATACCTGGTAGTTAACTAGAGAAAAAACCTGGGTACGTATTCTGTCCCTTTTTTCATCAGAATCCACTGTTCCCTTGACCTTGGGTCTAGACAATGGATTCCCTAAGCAGGGAGCTTGTCTTCCCAAAAGGCCCTTTGCATTCATCGTGGTGATTCACTAGACACCAGTTTCTTGACTGACCTTTCTTACACTCCCACCAGTTGCCACAGGAATCAGTGTTCCTGGTGAACCCACAAGGCCTCCTTCCTTGAGCTACTTAAACCAAAAAAATCTTCTGTCAAATATCCTGGCGCTAAATGAAAGTGTGGTGGTTCTCAAGCATTATCCATTAAAGGGATACTTCATGGTTGTCTTCTCTTTTGGAAATTTGGGTTTGTTGTGTCCTATTTAGACAAAAGCCCCTAAGTCTCGTAGGAAGCCAAGGTAAAACACTAGTGGTCATCGCATCAGTTTGGAAACTCCCTGTCCAATGTCTTAAAGTTCTGTAATAAGTTTACAATGATTTGTTGTACTCAGAGGGTTTTTCTCTCTCTTCCTTCCTGTTTCTCTTGCTGCCTGCTTGGATCCTACCTGCAGCTTTATGCCAAAAGAAGCACGCATGTGCGCGCGCGCGCACACACACACACACACACACACGTCCTCAAGAAATGTGTAAGTCTTTCACCTGCAGGTGTATAAACCTGAAAGGGCTGCGTGTGAAAGTCCTTTGGAGTGTTTCGTCCTCCGTGTGGAATGTCTCTTTGGTGGGGGAGGTTCATTGCTTGTTTCATTGTAAATTTATTTTATTCCTTGTCGCCTTTTTTAGAAATGTCCTCACCGGTATCTCCATTTTGTGTAATCTTAAAACAGCAGCACATGCTGTCATCTTCAGTCTAGAAAAACTGACCTTCCTCTGTTTCAAGACCTTCTTACTCTCTCTTCTTAATACCAGGCTTTTATTTAAAGCTTTTCCCAAGTTTGTCATAAATCCTGACCATGTACCCCTTTTTATTTTTTTATTTTAAAATTAAAGATTGCTTTTTTTCTAGCTTATGTATTTAGAGATACCCTCAAACAGAAGGGTATGTGGGCCCTCTGGGTCCAACAGCGGTGACCCTCCCTTAGGAGGTCCTATGAATGTGGTGGTGCCCTATGGAAGCCCTTTAATGATAAAAGGAAGGAATTCTTATGTTGTAAAAAGCAATGAATATAATTTTTTAGGTAACTAATGAAAATAATGAGCATTCATTTTTCAGATGGCTTCAAATTTGCATCCTTTGATGTTTTAATCTGAGAACACCGCTTCCCCAAACCATGAGTCAAGCCAATAGACCCTCTTAACTGGAAACCTATCTTTGCAGAAGGTTATTAGCATTTCAGTTTTCTCTTTACAAAAAGTGAGCTTTTTGCTTTACCCCTTTCTTTGCTGCCCCCACCCACCACTAGCTTCCCACAGCCACTAGAAATGACTAGGGGCTGCAGGTGGCATATTAAAGTATTTTAAAAATTAAGTTACTAGATTTACTTTCCTTGGCAGACTTTCCTTTTCTCTAGCGTCATCTGGCATTATGTGTTCACCCAGGGTGGAGACTCTTAGGCGATGTTTACTTTTAATAATGGTGCACTTCAGCTTTTGGGTCCAGCTGACGGACCTTCCTCTGGATAGCCTCCTCAGTTTTTGGAGGAAGACTGAGGGAGGAAAATCCCAGAGTCTCCAGAGGAGGCCCTTTGGGTGACATTTGACCAAGAAGACCCACACCAGGACTGTCTCCAGGTGCCATGCACATGCTCATGTTCAAGGTCAAGCCCGCAGCTGCCTTTGAACTGAGACAGAACCTAGAGTCTTTCTGAGCCTGCAGAGGCATGCCTGCTTTTGCTTGCATTCCCCAAACGTGTAGTAACTCCTCATTAAGCATGAGCAGATGAGACCCTTCCTGTGACCAGATCGGAGATGAAAGTTTACACAGGAGGGACTTATCCTTCAGAAAGCAGCAGGACTTGAGTACCTGTCTTAAAGAAGCCCCATCTTGTTTGGAGAGCACTGTAGAATGTGAGTGGCCACTGACCACCGGGACACGTATTCCCAAGAGCGTGGCAAAGTCTGATACAGACGTACACATGTCAAGAGGACCAATTCCCACAGGAAGGGCAGCGAAAGGCAATGTTGCTGAGATATGTCCCTCAGGGTCCCGGGAGCCTCACCTGTTTGGCTAAGGACGCCCACCTGTCCCACAGACCCAGCAGAGACATGTGGGGGAACGAGAAGGGAACTGATTCCCAATAGGTGTAAAGAAAGATGGTCCTCAGGAGAAGATGCACTTGTGCCACTAGAGGGGACAGAATAATCACACCCTCATGCTGGGAGACCCCATATGACCCATGTCTGTTGGGGGGGGGGACATGATGGGGGGACAGTGATGCCAGATGTGAAGAAAAACACAAACGCACTGGGGAGGACAGGTTTTCTGGGACCAAGGTTGGCTCTCACCAGGCCAGTGACCCTCATTCCTCCACTTAAAGACCTGTTTCCTTTTCTCAAATTCTCACTCTCTGGTGCTGGATCTGAATGAACTCAGCCTCCTTGTTGGGTTTCTTTCAGTGACAACAAAGTCTCCTTTTATTGAACAATTATGCACTATTTACCATTATACACTCTCTGCCATGCGCTGGAGCCTGACTCTTTGTCCAGCTCCCAGAGAGAAAGTGTGTGGGTCACCAATTCTATACAGAGGGGAGGAAACGGTGAAATCAATTTGCCCCTATGAGTTTCTCTTAGTGCATCCAAGGTAGAAGCTGCATCTTTCAAACCTTGGGCTTCCTAATTCTGAGTGCCCTGCTTCAAGAGAAAAAAAAAATAATCATTATCTCAGAGGACTAACTAAAATGTTCATCACGCAAAGATATAAATGAAGAGGAAGCTTTCCTATGGTAGCTGGACTGCTTTCCCTTCCTTTTACAGTGACGGCAACGAATTTCTATCTTTAATGAAGAGTAATGTCTTGTAGTTAGTTAAAGCATGCATCTGTGTGCATTGTCATTGTAGAGATTTCTTCTGGCTGGCTGAATATTCTGCAACCTTAATTTGTCTAACATGACTAATGGCGCGACCTTGGGCAAGTCACTGTCCCACCTAGTTTCCTCATCAGCGAAGTGGAGATTCTAGATTGGAGAAGTGACTTTTAAATTTTGTTGAGTATGACCTACATAAGGGATAGATTTTATAAGGAGACCTCATTTTTTTGTGTAGAGAACTAAGCATTTTTTGTAGACTGGTACATACCACTACTTGTGGGCAAGAGACTCTGATAGTCTTTGTTCTATTTACTGGTTTTTTAAAAAAAAAATACTGCTTCTTGTGACTCATGAAACTGACTTTATAGTCTCGTAAGGATGGTCCTTGGTAGTTTACAGATCGTAGAACTGGAAGGCCTTTAAGAATTGTTTTTCTGTTCTAATGTTCTAAATAAAAATCAAAGGTATGTATTAGAAACATGGCAAAACAAAATAGCATTCACTGAGTCTCTCCCTTTGACCTTCCTCTACTTGTCAGCAGTTGTAAATTAAAAGTCAGTTTTCTGCATCTCCAGGTAACAAGGGCCCCTAGACACTGGCTCGGGCTTGATCCCCTAACGTGGACACACAACAGCAGGTAACGCAATGTATTTAGCATCTCTAAACCTCAGGACCCTCCTCTGTAAAAAGAGGATATAATGCAGACCTTACAGGTTGTGATGAGTGCAAATGAGATCCTAGGTATGAAGGTGTCCATAGGGGCCATGACCTGTGGGTCCCTTGGGCTAAACATGACCTGCAGGCATGACTTGTCATACATTATGCACACCCTCCACTTGGCCACTGTCCCTAACTTCCAAATTTGACTTGTGAGATTAGCAAAGGATGCATATACAGAAGGAAACTGATAGACATCCACTTTGTTATGAATTAGAACTTTGGTTCTCACCTCCTCCTATAGGGACAAGGCTATATGTCTGCCTGGGCTCCTTTTACCTAAGCAGCCTACAACACAGCTTCAATCCCTTAAAACTCTCCACTTATGAGAGAAGAGAGAGCCCCAGGTCACCTTGTTTCACTACTCTTTTCTTTTTAAGTTTATTTATTTATTTTGAGAGAAAGAGAGCACAAGCGGGGGAGGGACGGAGAGAGGGAGAGAGAGAGAATCCCAATCAGGCTCAGCACTCTCAGCAGAGCCCGACATGGGGCTGGAACTCACAAAACTGTGAGCTCATGACCTGAGCCGAAACCAAGAGTCAGATGCTCAACTGACAGAGCCACCCAGGTGGCCCAGCACTACTCTTAATTAAGTTAGATAATCCAAGATACTTAAAGAGAATTAAATAACAGTACTTTAACCCTTTCAACCTTTTTGCTTTATGCCACCATCTCCTTCATATTTTATCCTTGAGCATTCCATTATTTTGCCCTTCTTTCTTATTCATTAAGGAGGCAGGTATAGGAAAATGGTTAAGCTTTGAGACCCCCTCCTCCATTTCTTTCAGGGATTAGAGAATATAACTGACATTTCTTCTAAACATCTTGTTTTCTTTCTTGATGTCCTAGGGCTTAATAAGCAATCTTATGTTCAAGCAGCGGTGTTGTTGTTCCTAACAAGGGAGATCAGTGGATTATCAAAATCCTGTATGTATTTTGAAGCTGCATTTATAGTCTTTGCTTTTGCGATATGTATCTTCCCAGAATCTAGACTATAAATCTCACGGGCACAGGAATGTTTGCCCTTTGTTCACCGATGGATCTCAAGAGGTACGGTACATAGTATGTGCTCAATAAATGTGTTGAACGGATGACCTGGAAAATAAATAACTAAATCCTCGATTCAACTCCACTGGACTTTATTGAATGCATATGTTTCTATTATTTATTGCCCCTAGAAGCCACAGCAAATTATTTATCTCATGCCCAAAGTATACACTAGAATTCACCCTTTAATTCTATCTCCTACTTTAAACCATACATAGCTATGTTGTCCAGACTTATGGGAGTGTTATGTTTAATGTGTGTGAGAAACACACACGCACGTTAAAAAAAATAAAAATAAAATAGGGGCGCCTCGGTGGCTCATTCGGTTAAGCATCCAACTTTGGCTCAGGTCATGATCTCAGGGACTGTGGGTTCAATCACTGTGTCGGGTTCTGTGCTAACAGCTCAGAGCCTGGAGCCTGCTCTGGATTCTGTGTCTCCCTCTCTCTGCCCCTCCCCCGCTCTCTCTCTCTCTCTCTCTCTCTCAAAAATGAATAAACTTTAAAAATTAAAAAACACGACATTGTCAACTCAATCTTTCATTTGAAATTTAAAGTTCTAACAAAATTAATCTCCCCAAAGATGAGTCAACTTAATGATAAAAATGCACAACTAATTAAATAAATAGTGAATACCTTCTAAAAAATCCTTTTCTATTTTCTACTCATTCTGTTGTCCCAGATTGAGGGATAGTAAACATGTTGCAGCCTAGGGTAAATTCATGAGCCTCTTAAACCACCTCTGATGTTGAATTACTGCCACCCCAAATTTCTCACAATTTCATTTCAAAAAAAAATTTTTATGTTTATTTATTTTTGAGAGAGAGTGTCACAGTATGTGCTGGGTAGAGGAAGAGAGAGAGGGAGACAGAGAATCTGAAGCAAGCTCCAGGCTCTGAGCTGTCAGCATAAAGCCTGATGCGGGGCTCCAACCCATGAACCTCGAGATCATGACCTGAGTTGAAGTCCGAGGCTTAACTGACTGAGCCACCCAGGCACCCCTCAGAATTCCATTTCAAAAACTATAGTTAAACATTAGGAGACAGAAGTGTTAGTCTATGCCTATACCCACAAAAGACAGAAACCACAATCATGACTAAGAACTAAATGTGATAACAGCAATAGCTTAATTTATGTACCCACTCTGTCATGGAAAATATTTCCCAGGCAAAATCAATGTGCCCCATATCCAATACATATTTTATAGTCTAGAGTTTTGTTACCAGCATAGACCATAGAAAATATTCAGATGTGATCTGGAACAAAATAGTCAGAAAGGAACAAAGGAGAACAAAGGGGAGGAAGAAAGAACAAAGGAAAGGAACACTCTTCTTCTGTTTTTTTTTTTTTAATTTTTTTAATGTTTATTTATTTTTGAGACAGAGACAGAGCATGAGTGGGGAAGGGGCAGAGAGAGAGAGACAAAGAGAGACAGAGACAGAATCTGAGTGAGTCTCCAGGCTCTGAGCTGTCAGCACAGAGCCCGATGTGGGGCTTGAACTCACAGACTGTGAGATCATGACCTGAGCTGAAGTCGGACGCTTAACCGACTGAGCCACCCAGGTGCCCCAGGAACACTCTCCTTGTAGAAGAAAGGGGGGGAGTTGGGAAGGGACTGTTGTAAACAAAAAGTCCGTTGGGGTCATCTGGGAGCTGGAATTACCACAAGTCCATTGGGGTGATGTGAAAGCTGGAAGTATAGTGGCTCCTAGTTGGCCAAGCTGTGACTGTCTCTCATTGGCTGTCCTGTTGCTGGGAGAGGAAGAAATATTCCTTTCTCCTGCTCAGATAGTAAAGCACAATCCAGTTTTAAGGTAAGTGTCTTCCTGTCCGGGGGGCGGGGGGCTGTGATTGTGAAATTTTACCCTCAGGGCCCTGGCTTTGCTCTTAGTGCTGCGACAATTATCATATATGTGGCATCTGGACGTGTGCGGCTTCCCAGCTGAAAGGTCCCCAAAGGGCTCCCTTGAGACTATGGGACTTTGCTCCCTCTGGCCTTCCACCCAGGCTGTCCAAATGGACAGCTGGGCCCAAGACCTTCGGGGTGCTTTCATTCAAAGGCTGCAGCACAAGTAAACTTGGTTAGGGAATCTCTACCCTGGGTGACCGCATGACTTCAGGTGGTGCTAGGAAAAAGAAAAATCTACCAAGAAACAGAAAAAAGAATTGTGATGGTCACCGTACACTGGAGAAAATACACCTCTGCAAACTCTCCTTTCTGAGTGGTATTTCAGATACTCCCGTCTTATTGCAAACTTTCAAAAATATGCAGCATGCTATGTAAACCCACACACCCCAGTCACTAGAGCTTGCCCATAAAGTCTGTCCCCACGCATTTCAAATCTCTTAGTTCCCACATTTCTTGTGAACTTGGTGCCACAGAGCATCCCGGAACTGAGATGAGGATTGTCTCTATCTCGCTGTCACCGCCTTCTAGTGAGCAAGGTAGCCCATACTAGTAACTTGCTACTCTCAAAGCAGTCTACGCCCATGCTCTTCACAGAACCAGTGTCCTGCCCCTCTTTATCTATCCTTAGCAAAATATTAAGGTGTTTTTACCGCTGGGACACGGGAGCTTGCTTTCTCCTCTGGAATTCTGTGCTAACAACTCACTTATTTGCGCTACTCGGTGACTACGTTTATAAGAGAAACTCAAGCACATAGCCTTGATTTGTCCTGTTATGCAATAGCTAAAACACCCCCTTATTTTTCCTCAGTACCTCTGCCTAGCACTCCTTTTCGACCATTCCAAAGTGCTATCCATCCCAGATCACGTTAAGCATGCCTGTATTTCAGGGTGCTAGAGAAGGACCCCTCCAGCCTTGGAAGAGGAATGCTCCTAAGACAACAGGTAGGAGTTTGGGAAGTATGTGCACTTGTGCTATACTTAGGGGGAAGATTGACTTTGAATGATGAAGATTTACAGACTTGTAAATGGGACATTTTTGTCACAGTTTCAGTTAAAAATCTCAAAGCTGAAGATAGTAAGAGTGAATTACCTGTCCACACATACACATTCTACAAAGAGCATCAGGCAGCTGCTGGACACCCACTCTAAGGCTTTCTGGCATATTTAAACTGCTCCTGTGACCCTCACCCCACCCCATCCCAGCTGAGCTATATGGTAAAAATATGTTGAATTAAATTAATTCATGGGGGTAATGAATGATGGGGAGATTGGGTTTTTCCCAAGTCTGGGTATTGTTCTGTGTAAGAGACAGTGGAAATGGAAAGAAAGAAGTACACAGATAACAAAAAACAAAGGCCTGTATCCTGATTCTTGGCAGTGTGGTTAGTGAGGTCTCATGACTCCAGAAAGGAAATGGCTATGGGATGTATGTCTAAGATCGGACAAAAAGAAATCTCATGAAATATACCAATGTCCAAAATGTGGAATGGATGGAATGGATGCAGTAGAAAAATTAACTTGTCCCAAGCAGGCCTTGAACAGTATCTCTCTGCTGTGCCCCATGAGTCATCAGACAGGGACAATAGCAACAAGGTGGTGGCAACTTGTATGAACTAATAGACGAGAACCAGACGGCTCCACCTTTCCCTCTTCTCAATGCCTTGATGGTGTATAAGATCTCACTTGAAGGAATATCCATTACCTAGACTGATGATTGTGTGGGGGTAGACGCTTAATAAGACAAGAAACTTTTTACCGAGGGCAATGGGGGAAGGGAAGAATATAGCAGGGCCTTCAGGCACAGTTCGAGCATTATCAGGATACTTGGTGGAGCTGGGAAGGATAACATACTAAAATCTAAGGATTCTTCCGGGAAAGAATCCTATGAGAAGAGCCAAGGTGGGCAGATTTGGTTCAATGGAGATAGACAAGTGTTGGAAGACACAGGAGAAGTAGCCTTTCACTACAGCATGGTGTGCATCAGAATGTATTTTGGGCCAGGCCTCAGAGACTTGAGTGTGAATCTCTTAGCAAGGAAGCTGCAGTAAACAGAGTAAATCTCCATAGGACTTTGAAAGCACAGCATCAATGCTGAGTGGCCCTGAGTAAGTCATTTTGTGCCCTGTCCCACCTTCTACCTCACAGAATGGGCAGTGAGACCTTCAAAAGAAGCAACAGAAGAAACCAAGCATTGTCACAAGGAGGAATTCAGCACCAGGAATGTTGCCTTGGCCCAAAAAAGAGTTCAGGCATCAGCGTTCCTGGTGAAAGCATCAGCATCCTGAAGTCATCTGTAGAGCATAGCAGCAAGAGACATCTTAAAAGTAGATAGGGACAGAAACTGGCTGAGATCTGTTAAAAGGAGATGAATGCAAGGGCTGCGAGCTGGGTAAATTACTCAAGAAGCTCACGTTCAGACCCTATGTGGCCGATCCCAGTACATTCCAACTCCATTTCACCATCCTAGTCAAGGCTCCTGATTGGACCATGGCAAGGAAAGGGGCCAATAAAGAGTGGATTTTGTAGTAACAGGAAGAAGGATCCTAAGTGGCTAGAATAATAAAACTCCATAGGAGATTCTCACATTCACTACAGAATTCGTTCAAATTTAGGGACGAGATTTGATGTGTATCTAGCTTCTCCCTCTCTCCTCCATTCCAGACAAGACCATGTGGACACAAACATTTTTTTTTTCCAGGATGACATCAGTATCTTGACTCATTACCTTGCCCCTGTTTAACAGGAGACTAGGAGAAAGTGGTAAAGAAAGCCAACCAATTGATAAGCATCAACGGTGTCGGACGTGACCAACAGGGACTTTTACCACTTTTATGAGAAAAAGACCAATGAAACTTTACACTTTTTTAACATTACAATTTTGCCTAGTATTTCTTTCAGCTTAGTGTAAACAGAAAATACCCAGAAACTGAAGGATTCCCGTTTCAGAAAGGAAGTCTTCAAACAAACATCAACTTTGCTCCTTTTCTAAGTGGGTGGTATCTTCAGCTCCACAGGCCTAAAATTTAGCGGAAATAATGTTGTTGAGACATCTGAAACCTGCCAACATGACCAATACAAAGGAGTTTCCAATTAAAGTGTCTTCAGTCCCAGGAAGTTTTCACTGACATTGTTACTGCATAACAGAAATCCATGTGTCACTATTTTTATGGGCTGGATGATGACACACAGATATGGAATATATTTTTTCAAACCAAACACTGGGACAGATGGTTTATCAAGATTTTCTTCTCTGATTTGCTAATGTATTATGAACATTCCTACAAATCAATAAAAATTAACTAACATCTAGTCATACATTTACACATTCTTTATTTAAAATAAATAGTAAAAAAAAATCAAAACTGTTCCAGAAATACCTGCGTGTATTTTTTTACTTACTTGGGCAACTGGTATGTTGATAACTATTTCAGCTATATTCAACAAGCATCCTAGAATCCCTCAGTCCCTCGCCTATCCCCGCTCTCTATCCTGCCACCATACCCCAACGTCTGTTTTGTTTGTATCTGCTGAGTCCTGCAATAGAAAGTTGGCTCCACTACAAATGTATGCCATTTAATCTCAGTTCAACGTTGATTACTGATTGACAATTCCTTATTCATCCCTGTGCTGGTGCCCCTCAAGCAGCTGTTCAAAATTATTTCACTTTTCAGGGGTACTCAGTCCTCAAAGAAGAAAATCAAAGGGAGCATAACAATTTTGAAAAAGTGGAATTCATGAAAATGTCCCTGAAAGAGGCTTTAAAACTGCATATTAAGATGGGAAATTGACCTAGCCAAAGCGACCAACACAGAGATATATTCTAGTAAAGTTACTAGACTTTAAGGGGAAAAAATACAGTGAAAGGGCCAAAATCACTCATAAGAGAGAGGAAACGAGATTGTCGTCCGAGTATTACAATAAATCACTATGCCATCAGAAAATAGAATAGCATATTTAAAATACTCAAGGAAAGAAAACGTGAACCGAAAATGTTATATACCCAGGATAATTTTCAAATAAAAATCCACAAACAAATTTATCAAAATGTGAGAATTCAGGGAATACTGTTCCCACAAGTCCCTCCTTATTTTAGAGAATGAGCTTCTAACAACCAAAACACCTGGAGAGATATAATCATCCTAAAGACTGATGGCATTGATCATTAATGGCAGAAAAGAAAGGCAACCAACCATTACGTACCTCCAAACAGAACACAGCACCACCTATGAAGCCAAAAGTAAAAAAAATAAATAAACCCAAATCTGATCCAGCCTGGAGAACCAGCTACAGTCAATCTATAGGAAATTCGGGACAGAGCAACATACAACAGAGAATGCCATCAAGCAAAATCAAGACTGTGGGAAACTCTGGAGGCCAAAAGAAACCATTTCTTCAACAGATAAATTGCAAAGGCAGGCAGGATAGTCCCTGGATTAAAAGAGACTTATTGTGGGCTGGGCGCCTGGGTGGTTCAGTTGGTTAAGCGTCAGACTTCAGCTCAGGTCATGATCTCTTGGTTTGTGAGTTCGAGCGCCACATCAGATGGTCTGCTGCCAGCATGGAACCCACTTCGAATCCTCTGTCTCCCTTTCTCTGCCCCTCCCCAGCTTGTGCTCTCTCTCTCTCTCTAAAAAATAAAATAAACATTTAAAAAAGAGAGAGATTTATAGGGAAGGAGAAAGCATAACTAAACTAAGTGCTTAAGAAGGAACACTTGAGTGATAAATTTATAAAGAAAAATTAAAAAGTCACTACCATAAAGGTCAGAACTATGATTACTTTCGAGGAGAGGGAAGGCCCTGTGATTAGGCTAGGTATATGGCAAAATTCTGTTTTTTAAACTACATTGTGGTTGTAAAGCTGCTTGCCTCATGAAAACTGATTAACCCATACAACATTCATTTTAAGGGGTTTCTTATATGTGTTAGATTTTACAATGAAAAGTATTTTTTAGAGAACACTATATGTTCTTTTGTGTATGTTATCCTTCTGTCTTACAGCAGTGAGGCATTAAGGTCCAGCACAAAATACACATAATTTTACATAGCAGGGCAAGTCTAGAATGGTCTAGTTGCTTAGGAAATAAAGAACTACTCAGGGTTTATTCAGATTCCTGCAGTAAAGAAGAAAAAGAAAGAGGAGGAGGAGGAGGTGAAGGAAAGAAAGAAGAAGAGGGAGGAGAAGGAGAAGAGGAGGAAAAGAAGGAGGAGGAGGAGAAAAAGACAGAGAAGGAGAGAGGGGAAGGAAGAAGGAGGAGGGGGAGGGGGGAAGGAGAAGGAAGGAGGGAGGGAGAGCAGACAGACCTCATAACATACATTTCCCTTCTTTTGTCCATGAAAAGTGTCATCATTTCCATCATTTCTCTTATGAGCAGTGTTTCGTCATGCTTTCAACAAAGGAAGCCACGGAGAATTGTTTAAGAGAGCAGTTATGCCCAAAGACCTAACCAAATACTGGCAACTGGCACCACGGCCTACAGAAGACCGAGGCCGACAAAAGCCATACCTAGAAAACTCCTAATGTCCTGCTAAAGTTGAAATTTCCCACTTTATACTGCCAGTTAACACCAGTGCTTATGGAAGATTAAAGCCAGCAAAATCAACAACTCGGGGGATTTTGTAATATCTCATTAAACTTTAAGTTTGCACTGCTAGGGCTGTGCTTCAAAGTTCAATCCACCCATGTGAATAATGGAAGGAGAATGTACGTGGAAGCAAGATTTGGGCCAGTCCCAGCTAAGATGAAACCACTTGAAACGTTGAACCTGTCTCCTCACAGGACAGGTGATACCAAAATTTCCTTGAAGCTCTATATCTCTAAGAGTGTAACAAATTGATTTTGAGTAGTGCTATCTTTCTATGGAGATAGGAAATAGAGTTTAAAAGCTCTTCCCATCGAGTTAACTGTAGTTGAAAAAAGCTTTAAGAAAAATAAGCTTAAGATATATTAGCACTTTAAGAAATATTATAAGTTTAATTTAAATATATAATCACGGGTATTCCAAGGAGCTGGTACTCCTGAGACTTTCTAGCATAATTTTGGAGATACAGAGAGATATTTTTCTCTAAAGAGCTGGAAAGAGAATTGACTGGCTATATATAATGCAATACTCAACTAAGAAGTGTGTGGAAATAAAAAAGAAGCACGTTAAACCAGAATTCCGTTTCAGGCAAATTTCAGGGGCAAATGCTTAAGGTCATGTTAACCTCTGGAAATAACGTTTACACTCAAATATGGTTGACGTTATCATTTCTAGGAAAACATTGAATGCAAAAAAAAAATGCCTTCTGATAGAAAAAGTAATCTATGGATTGAAAAGGTTTATTCAGAGGCGCCTGGGTGCCTCAGTCGGTTAAGCGTCCGACTTCAGCTCAGGTCACAATCTCACGGTCCGTGAGTTCGAGCCCCGCGTCGGGCTCTGGGCTGATGGCTCAGAGCCTGGAGCCTGCTTCTGATTCTGTGTCTCCCTCTCTCTCTCTGCCCCTCCCCTGTTCATGCTCTGTCACTGTCTCAAAAATAAATAAACGTTAAAAAAAATTAAAAAAAAAAGAAAGAAAACGCTTATTCACCATTAATTGGTATTAGTGTTCCAAACGTTCTCCCACCATCACTAGAAAAGCCTAGAGTATGGCCTGACTGAGAATACTCTGGAGGCTGTTCTTTAGCACACTGCAACTACCATCTCATGGGACCATGCTGCTCAGGACAATGAAACACAACTCCTCATCCCCTCCAAATACTCACTAAAATCATCATAATGAATTTAATTTACTGTTTGATATCTTACCCACCTAGAGGCAGGTTTTGACTTTCAAGTCCAATTCTGATCCTTCTCTTGCTGCTGTCACCTCGGACTGGAGGGTCCGACACCTCACTGGCACATCTCTCAAGAGTCTGGCCGTCCGGTCTTCAAGATCTCTGCTTATTTGTTGCTGGCCTTGCAAACCGTGGTTGGCTGGCCACTATCTGTGTATATCTCTACCCACTTGAAGACTTGATTTCTGATTACTTGGAATTCTGATTACTTGATCAATGATTTCTGATTACTTGGAATTCTCTGTTCTCTCCTGGTTGCCCATGTTCCTTTTTACTGACAGTAGAAAGATTCCTGTAAGACTGTTGACAGTCTGGATTCCCTGGCTGTGCAGTTGCCTACTTTCCTTTCCACTAAGAAAGCAGATTTGCTTTCTATTGTAGTCGGAATTTCCTATTCATTGACAGATTTCTCATCTGCTGCCACTGTAGCTGGAGTTCCCTGCCCACTTTAGCTGTCCACTTTCTTTTCTACCATGACCCAGGACAACGTTGCCACTATTCTAGAGTTCCCTGCCCACTCTGAGATAAGACTTCCATCACTTCTGTCGATCATAGCTTGCCTCTACCTTGTCCTGGTGTCTTCCCCTTCCTAGGAGATTCTCTCATGCTCCTCCCGATGTTTCGTCACCAAAATCGCACTTTGGGACAAAAATCAATGCCAGTCACATCTACGTAGTCTTTTCAATAAACAAGTGGTGTATAATTCAGCTTATCTGGCCATGTATTTGGTAGTGACTTTTGTCCCCCTCTTTCCCCAGATAAGATTTACTTATATGCATTGGGCAAAACTAATAACTAGTCCAGGGCTGCCTGGGTGCCTCAGTTGGTTAAGCATCTGACTCTTGATCTTGGCTCGGGTCATGATCTCATGGTTTGTAAGTCCAAGCCCCGCATTGGGCTCCACACTGACAGTGCGGAGCCTGCTTGGGATTCTCCCTCCCTCCATCCCTCCCTCTCTGCCCCTCTCCCGTGTGCTCTCTCTCTCTCTCAATATAAATAAATACACTTTAAAAAACCCCTAATAACTACTCCAGAAACAAACACCACTGCAATTATTTTGAGATGATACTTTTCCTCCTCTTTCTTCAAATCAGCACTTACTTATATTGATCAGGCCCCATGACCAACTTGTCCAGGATCTGAGATCACTGGAACTCATTTTGGTATTAACGTTTGTCCCCCTTCTCTTTCATATCAGGTAACTAGTCTAGTCATAGACAACACAGGTAACTAGTCTAGAAACAAACATCACTTCATGCAATTTAGGGAGTGGCTTTTTTCTTTTTCCCTCTTCAGAGAAGGGGTAGCTTATATGGATTAAACCCCATGACTAATTCATTCAGAATCCAATATCACTTGTATTGATTTTGGTGGTGACAGTTTTGCCCCTCCTCCTTCACATAAGCATTTACTTTGATGGATCAGAAAACACAGTGGGGAAACAAACATTGCTGGATGTTATTTTGGCAATGATTTCTTAGCCCTTTCTTTCTTCAGATAAGCACTTAAATATATTCTCCAGACCCCATAACTATCTCATCTAGCCTCAAATATCAATGGGATTAACTTCAGTGTTCACCTACAGCCTAAAATTTCCCCGGGGATTTGAGGTTTTGTCAGTTTCTTTGCTTAGTCCCAACCTCAAGACTTGCCTTTTTCTAGTACCATTCTTATTCTCTCCCCTCTATTTAGCACTCTATGTCTCTTTTCTTCCCCATAAGAGCAAAAGATTCTTGAACTTGGCATCTGTAAATTACTTGGCTATCTGGTTTAAGGAGTGTCTGAGACCTGGAATTGGATGTGCAGAGCCCATATTTAACGATACAAGGATGGGGCCACCTAAGTGGCTCAAGTCGGTTAAGCATTTGACTTTGACTCAGATCGTGATCCCATGGCTTGTGAGTTTGAGCCCCACATCGGGCTTTCTGCGGTCAATGCAGAGCCTGCTTCAGACCCTCTGCCTCCCTCTCTCTCTCTCTCTCTCTCTGCCCCTCCACTGCTCACTCTCTCTCTCAAAAATAAATAAAAACATTAAAAAATAAAATAAAATAAAATAAAATAAAATAAAATAAAATAAAAATAGAAAGTAGGAGAAAGGAGGAACAGAAGGAAATCAAGATAATACAAAGAAACTGGTCCCATAATGTGGCTCATACTCAGAAAAACCTGAAAGGTGCCAGCTTTGATAAAGGAAAGAAAATCCACACAATAAAAGCAGTTGGTCCACTGTCTATTTAGAATCTTCAGAGTCATGATCATATATGATAATCAGCCTTCCTACCCAGAAACAAGCCTCTTCTAGGCTCTGTCCTGTATCACATAGCTTTTTTTCCAGAAGTTCTGTCCTCACATGATATTTTCACAAAAAGTGGAACACCTGAAGGATCTGGGTTAATCTAAGTTCTGCTTCCAGATATACTAGTATTCTGGGGTCACTTTTTTGCCTACTATCTTCAGGAGCAAGAAAAAAACCCCAACCAACAAACCGTGGTTCACTGGGATCCAACGTGTAATGTCCAAAGATTACCATCAATTCCCTGAGCTTCAATTTCTTCAGATGACTTGATTAGATAATTCTGTTCTCAGTCTGGAAAACATTTATTGAGTGCCTATTATGTGGCAAATGTTGTGCTAGACTCTCGAGATATCAGGAGGAAGCAGACAATCCCCTATCCCTATTGACTGTAAGAGTCTAATGGAGGAAACAGACGGATAAATTATGCTACAAGTGTAATTAGACTGCAATTTGTGTAATAATAGCAGCATGTGCATGGTGCCAGAGAAAAGAAAATGGCTCCCGGTAATGAGGGAGGCTTCAAACAGCAGGTGAAATTTAATCTGGGTCCTAAGGGATGAGGAGGAGTTTAATAGGTGAAGAACTTAAGGGAGAGCACTCGAAGCAGGAGAGACAGTTTTCACAAAGGTAGAGAAGCATCACAAAGTGCCTGGTCGGTTTTGGTAACGTCAAGAAACTTGAAATGACCAGAAGTCAGTATCTAATAATAGCATCTAACACGTATTGAGCACTTCATAGGAACCAGGAGCTGTTCTGGAATCCATATAAAAAATACTAATGAGATACTTTCCTTTTGTTTTAATTTGATATGTATTTTATATCTGCTTACATCTCAGTTCAAGCCAGCCACATCTCAGGTGCTCAACAGCCACTGGTGACTAGCGACTGCCACACTGGACAACTCAGCTCTAAGTGACACTCTCTGTTGTGCCATATTGTTTAGAGGGCTTTTGTTGCTGTTGCTGTTGCTTTGTTTTCTCTTCTGCTTCGACAATATCACGGTTCATATGGTCATCCAAGGTGATCCCCTGTGGAGCCTGAAGACCCAGAGACTCCCTTAACCAACCTGCTCTGTAGTCCTCAAATTTACCACCCCTTGGTTCAGGCCAATTCTTCTTCTTCTGGACAGCTTTTATATTCTTGGGCTTGTCCTGTAGCTAAACCAATGTGCATACCTGTACCTTAGCATAGTCATGATGATCGAGGACCCTGTCAGCTGTAACATTATACAATTCCATGATCATTTAACTAGTGTGTTTTCAAAGGTAACAGAGGTAAATTTTTAATGAAAAGAAAATAAAGATGGCAGAGCCCACATTAAATTGCCTTTATTTTCATTTTAGCTAAAAGCTCCCTCTTGTGTTCAGACTGGGGATTTCCTTGACAGCTCACAAAAAACAGCTCCCCTGTTGGTTTGTATTTTCCTAACATTCTTCCATAATATTCATTTCTGCCAATAAACGTGCATTAATGTTATAATCAAACAGAAACAGTATAATAAAAAGAAAAAAACAAGACTTTTTTCTCTAGATTTAAAGCTGCATTGGAAGGGAAGTCATCATGTAAACACACACACAAGAAAATTCCATGGAGTGGTACACCTTTCTCAAAGGGGTAGAAAGAGTTCATTGAGATTCAGTAACAGGGGGGCAAAAGTGACAAGTTTAAAAATCAGCTCAGGTGAACCATATCACTTTGGAGTTTGAAAACTATCTCTCTGGGCCCCAAAACTATCATGTCTCCAATAAAAGGAGAAAAGATAGAAAAAAAAAAAACTTTTTAGAGACCCAGGAGATCTGTAAGGTTCACGAGTCCAGACACAGGGAATAGCGTAGCAGTGGAAGGTGCCAGAAGCAGAGGTCCTAGCCTGCCTTTTTCCACTGATGGAGGTGCTGGAGAATTAAGGAAAGAACACTGTCTTAGGAAGCTGGAGGCCTAGGGACTAGCATCCTAACTCTGCCTCTAGATGGCTGTGTGTGTGTGTGTGTGTGTGTGTATGTGAAAGAGAGAGAGAGAGAGAGAGAGAGAGGGAGAGAGAGAGAGAGAGAGACTTTGGACTGCCCATTCCTTTCTTGGACTGGACTTCCAATTTTCCTGATGGGACCTTTCCATTCTGTCATCTAAGAGTCACACCCCAAAGGAGGCAAGATTGTAAAGCAGGTGATGTTTTCCATCCTCCTATCTTACCTGTTTTCAGAACTATTATCTCCATGGGAGTCTAAGGCCTGACAGTTCCCACTAAACTACTGAGGACCCTCTGCTTTAGCACCCTTTGCAACCCAAGAGCAATTTGGACCAACTTCCTCTCCACAGTAAAGTTTACCTATCAGACAAGTTGACAGTGGTCAGCAGTGGTTACATTTGCAAGAACTGAGTGTTGTTGTGGAAGGAGTTGAGCTTTTGTCGTATACCTTTTGTCAAATTTGGATTGTTTACCGCGTGCACATTGTGTGGGTACAAGTGTGTGTCCTTGGGTGTGTATTAAACCACAACATGCTTTGCCTGTCAATTGGAATCTCGTTTTCTCATAGCCAAACGCATTTGAGAAAAGTGGATTCCCAGTGAAATATTACTGGCATCACCTAATGATAAAAACAAAATGCATGGCCCAGGAATGTTGGCACTGCTGCAGGGTACTCCAGTAGAAACTTCCTAAGAAACAGTTTATTTGAGTCAGACGCTGTGCTAGGTCCTGCAGTTGGGGGCCCAGGGTGATCTGATTCCAATGCCTGTCCTCTCTCCATCATAACATATACTTTCCTTGACCCTACAGTAGGGAACGGAAAAGCCGTAGCTCAAAGAAATATTATTGGTTTAATGAAGTCCTGAACAGAGAAGCAGGGGCAGACACATGATCGAGGTCTGAAGCCTGGGGACAGTTGTTTCAGGAATTTTCTTTTTGTCTCTTCTTTTCTCTCTATTCTGTTTTCCTGTTTTTCCTTCCCTTCCCTTCCCTTCCCTTCCCTTCCCTTCCCATCCCTTCCTTTTACTTCCCTTCCCCTTCCTTTTTTGTGCTCCCTTCCCTTCCCTTTCCTTTCCTTTTCTGTGCCAAAGGCTGAAAAAACACTTCCCTTCCTCTCATCTCCTTGAGACAGAGGTCAATAGAGTGTCAGCAGCAACAAGGATTTGGTGATGGTGAAAGCCGATGTGTTGGGTATGGTAGCTATAGCTTGGCAAGGGATTAACAAACTCACTTCAACTGATCAATACAGTCTTGCCTTGGATGACAGCACAGCTTACCCATGGAGCAGCAAAGAACAACAGTTTTGTAGGGGAGCAGAGATAAGTAGGCTATTGGAACATTGACTAGAGTTGTTTTCTTTTCTTTTCTTTTTAACTCAACACTGTACTAAAAAAAGGTATGTAGGAAACAAAGGATTCTTTCCTCTTCTCATGAAAAAAAATCAAGGGTCACATTTGGATTGGATTGTTACTACCAGTCATTGGGAAGTAAACAGCTTTGTGGGATTTAGGACACATGTGGGTCTTAACCATTACAAGTACAAATCCCACACAGAAATGTAGTGCATGTCAGGGACAATGCTCACATTTTCTCCTCTCTGTCTCCCCTTCCCTCCTCCTCCTCCTCTTCCCTTTTTCCTCTTCATCTTTTCTATGTCTCTTCTCTATCTCTCTCTGTCTCTCTGTCTCTCTCTGTCTCTCTCTCTCTCTACCCCTGAATTCCTCCCTGCCCCCTCCCTCTCCTCCTCCTCTTCCCCTCCTCCTCCTTCTTCTTCTTCTTCTTCTTCTTCATCTTTTCTTCTTCTTCTCCTCCCCCATTCTCTCTCTTTCTCTCTCTCTCTCTCTCTCTCTCTCTCTCAGATAATCCAACCAGACAGTATCTTCAGAGATTGATTACAATTAAGTTGAGAGAAAGCAGAGTAGTTTGGTTCTCCCCTATAAATCCCTATGCGCAGATGGCAACTCAGTACTTAGCAGGGAGTTCTCTAACCTCCCTTCTCCCTTAGGAGGGAGAGGATGTAAGCAGCTAGTCCGGGCCCGCCTGCTGAATGGAGGCCAAGTGCGGTGGAAATGACTGAGTGCTACTCCTGTGCTGTCGAATGGAGTTTGCCTTGAGAGCCAAACCCACTAAAATGGGGTCTGGAAGCTATCAGAGAAGCAATCTGATACATGTATGTTTTTACCCACAGTCGTCCATCACCAAGGATTTTTTGCATTTGAGGCATGTTGCATAGACTCAGGCAAGCTGCTGTATATCAACTGTGATCAATTTTTAACATGCTGTAATAATCTAAAGGGAAACAGCCCTTGGAATCTACATACCATTTTTTGTTCTCTTACTAATTTGCCCTTCAGTGCCAAAAAAAAAAAAAAAAATTGAAACAAAAACCTGAAAGGCAAGATGTAGATTGAGCCATCACCATTTCAGAAAGACCTAACTTACTTGTATGTTTGTCTGTAGCTACAGGATAGACTGTGCCTGTTTAGGTAAAAACAATGAATTCAGATAATACCATTTGAATTGTGTTGGCTACCTACTGTGTTCCTAAGCACTGTGTTTGGTGCTGAGTACTTTGCATAGGTTAAAATGAAGAGGAAGAAACTCTTTCCGGGTCAAAAGGAATGTGATACTTCAAAGCATTTTAGGTAAATGAAACAAAATACATCCAATTTTCTGCTTTGAGAGGCTTTCAGTTACGGAACTCAGAAAACTGTATTGTGAACCCCAGTACAAAGGAATTTGCAACAATACCCAGAAAAGGGTACTATATTAGAAGTTGAAAATATGCAGCCCTAAAGTTCGTTAACATCCTCAACTATGTAGCCTACAAAATTTTTACAAAATTCCAAGAAAGAAAGATTGTGATTGGGTTTCTTATTCAACCCCACAGTTCCTAAAATACACAGCCCAGGACAAGCACCGACCTCTTCTGGACCCTTTTCCTTGTCTTCCCCTTGAATAGTGTTAGTCCTCCAACTTTTTACCTTTGGCCCTCCTCTGTTCTCACTATACATCTTCTCTCTAGGTGATCTCATCCTCTCTGGTGATTTTTACCACCTTCCATCTTGACATCTCCCTGGAGCTCTAGACTCATATATTGAAAGATGTCCAGTGAATATCTCCACGTAGATGCCTCCAAATCATCTTAAACTCAAGATGACCAAAACTAAACTCATTATTTCCTTCCAGATTCTGTTCTCTATTCTTTATCTTGGTTGGTGAAACCAACCATCATTAAGGCCACAAACCTGGGAATCCTCCTCAACTCCTTTCCCTTCAACCAGCATATCAAATCAGTTACCAAGTCCTGCCACCTTTATTTTCCCCCAGCCACTCCCCTCCTCTCTATCACCACCGCCTTGCTTTAGTCAAGGTCCTCATCATGAAGTGTGGACTGTTACAGTAATTTCCTACTAAGTTTCCCTGTTTCTGTTCCTTGCCTCTTCTAATCTCACCCCCTCCTATCCCACCCTCCACTGGAAGTCCAATAGGTGCATCGGTACATCTGGTAAGCCCCTGGTGAAGTTATTTCAATGACTCCTCTTCACCTACTAAGTGAATGCAGACTCCACGGCACGGCAAAGAAAGTCCCCTAAACTTGGGCTTTGCCTTTCTCCCCAGCCCTGTCTCCTACCACTCTCCTGCCACTTACCTTCGATGCACTTTCTGCTCCATCCATGTTCAAATGCTTGTGGTCCCTCCCACATCCCATGCTGCTGCACACTTCTGCATCTTTGCTCGTGTTATTTCTACAACTTAGAATGACAACCCTATCCCTACCTTTTCTTTGCTTGGGATAACTCTTTTCACCCCCTCAAGACTTACTTCCCGAGGTCCCTCTTATGAGAAGCCTTTCCTGAACCCCTCACCCTCCAGAGCCACGTTCTCTCTCTGTGCTTCTCCAGCACCGTATACGTTTCTCTCTCACACTGAAGGTACTGCACATTATCTTGTAATTGTTGGTTTGCCTTTGATTTCGGGTCTGTCTTCTGCACTGTGTTGTCAGCTGCTTGACGTTAGAGTAGAGGCTGCATCGCAATTGGATTTATGTCGCCATTGCCATGGCCGTTATGTTCGTGCAGATCCTCATTACTGCTAGCTTGAACTCTCTCCCTGTATGCAGCCTTTCCATGTCTTCGATGATTCTCTAAAGGGTAAAGTCCTAAATCCTTAGAGTAGCCAACCTTAATCTTCAAGGCAAACGCCTTAATCTTCACCATCCTCGCCAACGGGTCTTGGCCCACCTTCAGGTCTATTTCCTGACAATACACACAGTACATCTGTACTCCAACTATGCTCAACTGCCATGCGTCTGCCTCTGCATACTTTCACCCCTCTTGATGGACCACCTTATATGTGCTGCCTTCTGTGAGGCCTTCCCCAGATCTCCATGGGCAGGGCTAGATTTTTCCATCTTTGTACCCCAGTTGCACCCTCCTGTTATAGCATCTTCTACGCTCCATCGTAATCATCATTTTAACTTCTCTTAACCTCAGTTTCCTTATCTGGAAAATTATTATAGCTTCTAATTTATAGAGTAGTTGTAGTAAGTAAAGGAGACGATGTACGTAAAGCACCTAGCGCAGAGCCCGGCACATAGCAAGCACTGAATACATCGTAGCCGAGGTCGGTTGAGTTCTCAGTATGTGCCAGGTACTATACCTGTGTGAACACATCCCATTGTCTTCATGGGGCAGGTATCATGGTTGCCTCCACATTCCAAATGAGGATACACTGACTCCGAGGGCGAAACGACTCCTTCTGCCTCCATGCAAAAGTCGGACCCACAATCTCTCTTTCTGGTGTGCCCCCAAGAGGAGACACAGACACGGGTTTCCAGCCCTCAACTCTGCTTAGACAAGCAGAGCTTTGCCTCTGCTCCCTCACTTCCTCCCTGCAATCCAGCCACATTGCCCTAAAACATTTCTAAGGGCTTTACACTTCTGAGCCTGTCTCCAGCTGCTGCTTTGCTCCTTCACACTGCCTCGGTGACTTGAATGCATTCCAGATTTACCTGAGGAGCCCAGGTGCACCTCAGGTGAATGGAACGGGGTTCTACACTGCGTAAGGGTTTCAATCAGTGTTCACTAACTGTTTTCTTGAGTGTGGTTTTATAACGATTACAGACAGGCTGCTATTCTGACTGGTATGCCCAGGCTACAATCTGGGATCTAGACGCACCATCTAAATTCGGCACACGTCACAGTCCATTTCAAAGATGGTAAATGTTGGTATTGTTTAGCAGTCTTGAAAGAGAGAGTAGCATGTAAAGTGAATGGCCAGCAGTAGCTCCAGAATTTCTATACAGGCATCTGCCCCTCCCCCCGCCCCACCCCATACATATGTCTTTTACTATTTAGTGTTCACATTTTGTATTTATGTGAGAAGGGGCTTGGTGATGATGGTGAAGATTAAGGCGTTTGCCTTGAAGGTGTGCTTGTAGAGCAAGCAAGCACACTTTTTGTAAGCTTATTTGGGGTAACTTGAGGGTGACTAATACCCTCTTCCACAAGCCAAATGGCAGTGTCACTGAGAATGGCTCACGGTCACCTAGGGAGTCTTGGTAAAAGATAGAAGTTTCCACTTCTCGGCTCCGATTGCTGGGTTACTGAAAACTTACTTCCACCATCCTTTCCAGACACTTACTAATTTGGGAGAAGATGGAAACCCTTTGCTGGTGAGAAATCCCAATTAGAAAGATAAGAGAGTCAAGCCGGGGAAGGAAAGAGTAGGGGGAAAGTGGGACAGGAGCCAAGAAGAAGGAAATCACACCCACACCAGAGTCAAGGCAAGGTTTGTAGTTCCCAGTAAGAAACCAAGAAAGCTCAAAACAGGAAGAAAGAGGTGAGGTGCAATCCAAAAAGCAATCAGCTCACTGACATTTTATTTATTTTTACCTGGGGTGAAAGGGTGTGGGGAGGGGTTTGGGCTCCCAGGCTGACCCGGCAGCTGCAGCTGCTATAAAGGAAAAGGGTGTTGGAGGAGGGGAAGAGGGGGCCAGAGCAGGGGGGCCAGCCTGTTCCTTGCTCCCAACCGAGGCCCAGAGAATCTGAAGGAAAGAACCTGAGACGGTGTGAAGCCCAAGAGACTGAGATATTTCCAAGCCCTGCAGAAAAGGAAGCTGCTCTCCAAGGACACAGAATTTATCCCAGCCCAGACCTGAAGACCCAGAGGAGACCTCCAGCCCCCACCGCCTTTAGTCTGCACTGTTCCCCTGGGCCCTTTCGAGTGCGGAGGAAGGCAACGGAGGTGCAAAGGGAGTGAAGAGAAAGGCATAAACTATGCCAATAAAGTATACGAAAGTAACTGAAAACAAGACTTTCCTGGGATCTTGCCCCTGGTCTTATAGCATCTGGTTTCATTTCTTGTCCCCGAAGAAGAAAAAGAAAAGACGAAAGAGAAGGGGTGGGGGGTTGGTGACCATGGCACATATGTTTTCAATGGAGTCCTTTAAAACATACACAGGGCAGCTAGCTGGCAGCTGGAGCCCCTGAGGTGGAGCTCTTGTTTGCCGACAAAGCCACCCCATCCTTTCAGGTGGGCATGCGGGACTCTGAGTGGCCCTGAGTAAGTCATTTTGTGCCCTGTCCCACCTTCTACCTCACAGAATGGGCAGTGAGACCTTCAAAAGAAGCAACAGAAGAAACCAAGGTGAAAAGCGTAATAATCCTAGGGCTAGCATGTTCTAGAAGCCTTCTCGTGCTTTACCTGCATTTTCTCCTCTAATTCCCACAGAAATCAATACGATTATTATTAGTGACCCATTTTATAGATGAGAACACTGGGGTATACTGAAGTTGACTTGTTACAGTCAAACAGCCAACAATTAGAGGGATTTGAACCCAGCCCTGACTGACCTCAGAGCTTTTAACTCCCAGATCATATAAGGCAAAATTTGGGGGATTATCGCTAAACCGCACACTTCATGGTTTCCATATTTTGTCTGGAGGAAATGTACAATCTGAATAAGGTTTTCTGTTTTTAAAGTTTATTTATTTAAGTAATCTCCACACCCAACATGGGGTTCCAACTCACAACCCTGAAATCAAGAGTCGCACGCTCCCCCAACTGAGCCAGCCAGGCATCCCTGAATAGGGTTTCCTTAACCAACTCTGACAGATGAGGACTAGAGTACTTCTGTCTAGAAAGTGGGAGTTGAGAGAGGGGCATTTAATGTCACAGCCCAAATTCCAGTGTTATAACTGGAGGAAATGACACCCACCCCCCCATCAGGCATTCTGGACTCAGTAATGTCCAGCGAGAGCAGGTCAAGGAATACTTCTGCTAAGTACTGAAGTCCTCAACCTCTCTGTAATTGTTTTCTCCTCTCAAAAATGGGGCAATAATTGTACTTATCATATCAGGTTCTGTGAGAATTAGATGGAAAAAAAGTACATGTAAAGCATGGGAAAGCTTCTAGAAAATATTAGGGTTATTTTTATACATCTCCTGTCACCCAGGAGCTACTTCCAACTGCACCTTCCTAAAATCTAGATTTCATGGGGGAAGGAGTGTATGCATCAGGTATAAAGCAGTGGAAAGATCTCTGGAGCTAAGGATGAGATACCTAAGTTCTACTTCTAGCTTTGTTTCTCTCTAGCAGCATAACCAAGGGCACGTCACTTGCTTGCTGGTATATGGGCTCAATCATACTTGCCCAGTCGGCCTCATGGAGTTGTAGCCCCAAAAAGAGTGAGTAGTACAGATATAAAGTTCTATAGATGGTTCCACAGGCCATGTAATGACTATGCCTTGTAATAGCGATGACCGAAAAAGCATTCTGAGAAATCGAAGGTAGGATTTTAACAAAGTGGCATTATTATTTTTAATTGGCACATCACACCATTTTTTTTTTCAGTGAAGAGACTAGATTTCATCTTTGTCCACACTGAACCGGAACAAGCGCCCCTTCACTTCCTAAATCTCAAACATATGTATGGGTGGCTCCGAGAGAACATAACGATCAGAGGCGGTCAGTAGAGGAGAATGTGACCAGCCAGGAAATCACCGCGGAGAAGGAGAAAATACAACTCTCTTTTCTGGCTGTGGCTTAGCAAGTAAGTATGAAAAGGGAGTCAGAGAAGTGGGAGACAAAAACAGATAAAGGAACAGAGAGGCAGGAGGCAGAGCTGAGGGGAGGAAGGGGAGCAAGACAGGGTGAAGGACAAAGAGCTGAGGAAATCCAGATGGGAGTCTTGGGTTTTAACACATCCAGCAGATGCTTGACCCGGAAGCAGACATGGAAGGGTGTACAGATTTTAATTTCCTCTGTGCAAAAAACACAAAATCAGCATTTGGCCCTGGCGAAGATAGCTGGAGATTTCTTCAGTCACCAGTGCTTGCCTGAGCACAAACACCAAAGGGTGTTTCTGCCTGTGAACCGACTATACCTTTCCTCCATCTCTTCTCCATTCCCGAAACTTTGGACCGCTCAGAAACTACTGGAAGTACTGGGCATGGGAGCAGAGAAGAAGAGAGGGATTCGGAACCGAGGTCAGCTGGATGGGCAGGGGCTTCCTGGCCTCTACAACAGTTCCCTGAGCGGCCAACGATGCCAGTAGAGTCTAGTCCTTAGGGGTATGGGCACCAAAGTTAGCCAGACCCGGGCCCCGAATCCTGATTCTGCCACTTGCCAGAGATGTGGGTGTCTTTCAATGAGTTGCCTCCACCATCTGCGCCTCAGTTTTCTCACAGATAACGTAAACATAATATCAACTTCTGTCTTTCGTGTTACCGTGAGTATGAAGTGAGGTAGGGCAAGTTAAAGGCCTGGCCCGGGGCCCACAACATAGTAACAGGCCCTCAATAAATGGCTGATGCTGCGATAATAAGTTGGTACCAAAAAAGGCGCCACTGAGTGGTATTTTGCAGAAATGTCTTGTCTCATTCAGAGCGATTACCAGAACCAGACTAGCCCATGCCCTCCACGCTTTTTCAAATGCTCTTCTCAAAATGCTGAAAAGATTTTTCTTTTATCAATCTGTCTCCCGCCTTAGTGCCCCCTCCAGCTCTCTCACGCTCTCTTGTGCTCTCTGCCTGTCTCCCCACACCCCTCCTCCCCTGCCATCGGCCAAGAAGCCCCCAGTGCTCCAAATAGATATAAAGATGGGGCCATACACAGGCCTCGCTTCATTTGAAGCTGGGTAGTCTTGTCCAAAAGGGATGACAATATTGCTTTTGTTTCTCAGATCCTAGAATCTCCCACAGATCCTTAAGTGGACATTCCAGCGCCTCTTCAACCCACTCCTAGCTACTTCAGCCCAGGCTCTCAGGAATCCAACACTGCCACCTTTAAGGCCTCGCTCACAGTTCTGACACCTGCATCCTGGCCCCTATAGAAACTCTTTCCCTCTTCTCAATGTATGTGATGTTGAGAAAACCGCAGGATGAATGGGGAAGGCATAATCATAATGTTAATGGGACTTTAGACATGCAAATGTATGTTCTGAGCATGGGTGCTCTGAACAAAGTGGATGTGAGAGGCAGGAATGGACAAGTGCCATCAGAGCCCCAGATGTGCGACGCTGGGAAGAGAGGGCCGAGAAATGATGAAAGGAAACATAAAGGGTTATTTAGAAAAATGGGGCATTTGAAGGACTCAATGAGAGGTGTGTAAATGGACAGACAGCATGAGAAAGTAACAGAAAGAAGTCTGAGTGTCTGCGAGGAACACAGATCAGAGAATTCTTGAAAGCCAGAGAGCAGGAGAGGAGGAGTCTGGGTAGGAAACTGCCTGAGGCTGGGGGCTTTGTGCTTAAAGGGCTCCAGGACAGGGGAACATGGGAGCCTTTCTGATCAGGCTGCCAGGTAGATTTAGAGCTGTTTCAACCTGGGACCAAAGGACCCACCTTGGAATGAGCCTGAAAGGATCTTGCTTTCCCCTGATGAGTTAAGCTAGCCAGTAAATCTGGACTTTTCTTATCTTCGTATCCTTTGGGCCTTGCATTTCTTCCCACTGTAATAATGCATTTCAAACAGCTACCTAAAACTCCTGGCAAAGAGGATCGGAAGAGACTGAAAGAACACAGGGAGGGCGCGGTCTTGCATCCAGCTGACATCTGTATCCGTGCCCCGGTAAACTGGTCTTCTCTAAACAGTGTTTTTCAGACTATCCTCTTAGAGAATACTGTGTCTTATGGAAAACAAAGAAGCAAACAAAACAGCATTCTGTCACTAAAAATGAAGTGAAGTGAAGTGAAGTGAAGTGAAGTGAAATGATGGTCCCCTCTCCCAAAGTTTTCAAGGAAATACAGTAAGTCAGTGGATAGAGTGTGATCCCATAAATTATGCTGACATCCTGCTCCCATGTGCTTATACTGGAATATAAAAGTTAACATCTGAGTTCTCATGGAATTACAGAGAGAGAAATTTTATGCTTTGAATATGAATATTGCATGATATCGCCCAACGAGCTCTGTGACTTCCAGTGTTGTGTCACTGAAGCAGGTTTAAAAGCTCTGGAATCCAGAATCGGGATCGTAATCTTTGGCCTGCATGATGATTTTCTCCCTTTCATTTTTGCTCTGTTCTAATCCATTCCCCACTCAGTGGCAACAATGACCTATTTCACATTGTTGACCAGATCATGTCACTTCCCAGCTTTGACCCCTTTTCATGGCTTCGCATCGCCCTTAGACTAAAACACCAACCTCATCTTGCCCCACTGTCCCCCCCCTTGCTTGCGGTGTCCCAGCTGCACTGGCCTTTTCAGTTCCTCAAAGACGCCAAGCTGAAGCTCATCTCACCGCACTTGTTTACTCTGTTCCCTCTGCGTGGAACATCCTTTCTGTCTGTGGTAGGCAGAATTTTGGCCTCCATGACCTTCACACCCTGGTGTCACACCCATTGTTATGTAACATTACATGGCAAAAGGAGTTGTTCACGTGTGATTATGATTACTGATAAGCTGATCTTAAGGTTGAAAGGTTATCCTGGATAACCCACTGTGTTCATGTGAGCCCTTAAAGGCAGAGAGATGCAGAAAAGGAAGTCCGAGAGATTGGTAAAATGAGAAGGATTCAAGTGACCCTTGCTGGCCTGAAGATGGAGGGGGCCATGTGGAAAGCACGAAAAGGAGAAGAGCTCAAAAGTGGATTCTTTCCCAGAGTCACCGCTAAGGAACACAGTGCAGCCCACACCTTGATTTTGGCCTTGGAAGAGCCCGAGCAGAGAACCTAGCTGAGCCACATTGTGCCTGGAGTACTGACCCATGGAAACTGTGAGACAATAAATCACTGTTGCTTCCGTTACCTAAGTTTCTTATAACAGCGATAAAGTACTAATACATCATCCTTCCCTTTCCATGGTTGTCTCCTCTCCATCTCTTGGATCCCAGCTTAAATGCCACCATGTCCAAGGGTCCTATGCTGACCGTCCTACTCAAAAGGAATCTCCTCTCCCCTTTCCCATTATTCTCCTTCTCGGCCCCTGTTGTTTCCTTCCTTCATGGTGCTTATCATCTTTTTAGCTATTTTACTTGTTTGACCTTTTGACATAAACCCCACGAGAACAAAGACTTTTGTTCAGTGCTATCGTTCTGGAACATAGAAGACGGAATGGCACGGAGCAAGCATTCAATAAATATTTGTGGAATGAATAAATAAATATCTAGTAAGCAGCTTCTTTGTGCCCAGCACTACGTTCTGTGCTCGACCTACCTTGTTTCACTGCAGCCTCACAAGATCAACTCCAGTGAAGCACATTATTTTTCCTATTTTACGGAGAGATGATGCTCAGAGTGGTTACATGCATCGTTCAAGATCACACAGCTATTAAGTGGTATAGCCAGAATTCAAAGCCAGGTCCTTCTGGAGTCTAAAGCCTATTCCTTTCTCTGTGCCACACTGACTCTCAACTATTAACACAAAGGACTTACACTCTGGCCTAAAAAAGAGCTCCACGATGGGTAAATTAAAAACACGCACATATGCACAGGCACACTAAATTTTGCATACAATTGCAGGGAACCCAGGGGTGCCTGGGTGGCTCAGTCCATTGAGTGTCCGACTTCCACTCAGGTCATGATCTCACGGTTCATGGGTACGAGCTCCACCATTGTGCTCTCTGTTATTAGCACAGATCCTGCTTTGGATCCTTTGTCTCCCAACCTCTCTCCCCCTCCCCTGCTCTCTCTCTCCAAAATAAACATTAAAAAATGTTTTCAGTAAAATACATAAGCTAAAAATTAAAAAATAAAATAAGGTAAAATAAAATAAAATAAAAATTGCAGGGAGTTCAGAGAACCCGTAAGCCTCAGCTTAATATATACACTACTTGCATCAGAGAGTATTCACACTTTAATAGAGATGAGCTGGGTTGGATCAGATGCACCTCGGACGCCCTTCTAGCTTTTAGATGGGCATTCCTGAAGATGGGGAAAGAACTTCAAGGCTCAAAAACTTGGTGCCAACAGTCACATGACCAGTATGGTGGCAGCTGGTATTTTAGGGACAAGGCTCTGTGTAACATTCCCTATGATTGAAAAACCATGTAAACGCCCTACCGGTAAGACCTAGAGGGACTATAGCAGTTCCTCTGGTGGAACCTAATGTTCCAAGGATTTGTGAAGTCACCAGAGATTTGAGAACAGCCTAAAGCAAAGCAAGTGACAAAAGCTTAGAGCAGACTTACGAACGTTGAGGTAGGTCAGATCCCTAACCACCCTGCTCCTGTGGTTCAAGGTCTGGGAGCTGTAACAGTTTCCCTTTCTTCAAAAGCTCCCACCCAGCCCTGCCTCTGAGGAGTTTTCCAATCTCCCTCTGAGCACTATTTCATCGAACCCAAGTAGTATTTATGTTCCCTCTCAGCTTTGTGTAACACTCGAAATTCCTTCCAGATAAACACCAGGATCGTGGCCAAGAAGGAGCCAAGAAAGAAGTGAGAGATAAGACTTCGAGGCTTGATTTATGAAGTTGAGTTTCTTGAAAGTTGCTCCTATCCCTCAGTGGCCAGAAGGCAGCTGACAGATTTGTCTCTTCCAGCTTCGTTGCCACTGTCCCAGTGCTCACGGAGGCTCTTCTTGTGCCCACCGCCTGGGAATGCTAGTCTCCCTCTCCCTTTTCTCCCATCTCCTTCCTCACAGTGAGTCATGACCGCCATAGACTCCCAGGCCGGGCTCCCTGCGTGCAGCTGAAAGTGTTCTGGGACGGACGGCAAGGAGAGCAGAAGTGCAACCAGTTGACATGCAGGGCTGACTCATTCTCCACAGACACAGGCCACCCCAAAACTCGTGTTCTCTGAAGAGTCTGGACACTCTCCAGCTAAACCCCCCTTCACTTTTCTAAATGGCGTCCTCGCTCTCCATAGGCTTCCCTGGGGCTTCAGCTTCTAATTTGCAAGGGCATAACATAGTGGTTAAGACTCCAGGCTCTGGAGCCACAGTGTCTAGGTTCGTATCCAGCTCTGCTACTGAATTGTGTGGCCTGTAGCCAGTTTCCCAACCTCTCTGGGCCTCTTTCCTCCTCAGTAGATGGGCGATCGTAATGATAGCCCTGAATGCTGGGTTTTATAAAGATTCGACAAGTTAGCACAAGTAAAACCCTTAGAACTTGGCCTGGTTCATAGTTAGCACTCAATGAACATTAGCTATTATCCTTCGCCTATTCTGGGAGGCAAGGGATTCTCTTGCGTATCCATAGCACAAGTGGATACCTGAACTGCTGCTTTCAATGCCATTACTATGCACCACATAGAGTGATGTATGGTGGTCTTAACTAGGGACTAGGGACCAGGTAATGCCCCACTATGATAATAATAACAGATATGACTTGTTAAGCACTTACTATGTTTCAGGATCTGCCCTGTTAAACACTTATTTTTTTTAATGTTTATTTATTTATTTATTTTGAGAGAGAGACAGAGAGAAAGAGAGAGAGAGAGAGAGAGAGAGAGAGAGAGAGAGAGAATCCCAAGCATGCTCTACACTGTCCGTGCAAAGCTCGATGTAGGGCTTAAACTCATGAACCGCGAGAACCTGACCTGAGTCGGAATCATGAGTCGGACGCCTAACCGACTGAGCCACGTGGGCACCCCAAATACTTTCAAAATGCACTATTTTATTTAATACTTATGAGAAACCTAAGAGGTGGATGCCGTTGTTTTCTTCACCCACGCCATCAAGGCACAGAGAGGTTAACTATGTAATGAAAAATCAAAGTGAGCTTTGCATAAGGGGTAATTATCATGGGCTGGGGCAATAAAGAAATGCTCTATGGAGGAAATAGAAATTTGCTTTTTAATCACATACTGGAATTTGGCTAAGCAGAAGGGAAGGGGAGGGGGAAATGCAAGCAGAGGAAATCATGGAAATAGAAGGTGAAAAGGGACCCTAGTGTGTGTGGAGTAGAGGAAACAGACAGACTGTCCTGACTGTTCCAGGAGTCAATGACAGAGAGAGGTAGGAGGAACTCAGGCTGATAGCATCCTCCTTCCCACATCATGGATTGAACAACTGGGCCTTGTCACTAGAAGAGCACTGGATCCAGCGGCAACCTTTTGCTTTGCTTCCCTATTCTGTCCACTTTGGATCATCATGTCTTCTAGACCACCCTCTGGGCTCCCCCGCAAATGGCCATGTGATACACCCTCGGTTTCCAAGGCCACAATCTCTCCTCCTCAGAACTCCACTGAGATTTGGCAAGGTACGTAGGCTGGGTTATGAGAGTGAGGCTTGTGAGGTCTGAGCTGAAGTTGATCCGTTCCCTACCTTAGGATCCCAAAGCAATTCACATCCAAGCCAGAACCTTGCCAACCTCCCCCCAACCCCCCACCCAAATCTGTCCATATTTAAATTTCTTGTTTCACTGCTGACCCTGACTGTTGGGTTTTGCTCCAGGTGGGGAGAGCCCTCTAGGAAAAAAAACATTTATTTTTGCTACAAAAGTTTGTGAATCTCTCAGCCATGTCAGACCATTGGTGGCATCCTATTGCAGCATATGAAATCAGGAGAGAAGAGTTAAGGAGAGCTGGATTTGCAAGGAAAGACATATAACTAGAACAATTTTTTCCAGGCTAGAAAGGGTTACTGCCAGCAAAGCGTTTTGTTGCAAGCAAAATTCCAATGGAAAAAAAGCCTCCTCTCCCCTCCCTCGCTTCCTTCTTCCCTCCCTCCCTCTCTCCCTCCCTTCTTCCCTTCCCCCCTCCTTCCCTTCCTCCCTTCCTTCTCCCCTCCCTCCCTTTTTTCCTTCCTTTGTTCCTTCCTTCCTTCCTTCCTTCCTTCTTCCTTCTTTCCTTCCTTCCTCCCCTCCCTCCCTTCACTTTCAAAAATGAGAACATTGCAAACAGGGCAAAAAGAATGTCCACCTTACCATCACCCTCTTCCTGCACCCCACCACACACACACACACACACACACACACACACACACACTTGAGAGTTGGAGGTCTAGGCTCTTTGCGTGATGAATCTCATCTTGACAGGAATGAGAGGCCAGGCAGTATGTGAGAATTCTATCTTCTCCCTTGAGCCTGAAATGCATGCCCAGATGTTGCCATGGCAACTCACTAGTAATCAGGCTCCAATCCACACAAGCATGATGCTTCTCTAGTGACCACCCAGTTCTATAGCTTTTATGTTTATTTCCCCTTTTCTGGACATCAATAACATGCTGGAGTCTTAGCAGATCACAGGCTAGTCTGAGAAACAATTATACCACCAGTAAATACAAAAGGAAGAAGAGTAGGCTAAAACTGGTCTGTAAGGTGGAAGACAGTTTATTTGTGGGTCTCCATCAGGGGGCTATCCAACTTAGATACTTTAGCTCTCATGACCTCATACTCCCTTTCTGGTATGTAAGAGGGGTGGGCGCGCTGATTTCCAAAGGCTTTCTCTCCCCAAAATGATTCTGTGCATATCTTTCACATGCACAGAAATGTCAGTGGTAATTGTTTCTAGAGCACCAACTGGGATCCTGAGAATTGAAAAAAGAAGCTATTTAATGAAAAGCCCACGAAGGGAGCGAGGAAAGGGGAATAACTGGGATTTGGCGGTGGCTGGGAGTAGGAGACAAGCTGTAACTTCATACCCTCCAGTTTGGTGGAAAACCACTCAGGGTCAAATATAAGCGGGAAATGAAGCCACCTTTCACTCTCCCGGCATTTGTACCTTTTGGGCAGGTTGGCATCCCTCACTGTACTCGGTCTCCTAAATTCCTAGATTGTAGGTGCTCATTCTCACCTTCTTGCCTCTATGAGACCACTTTCCCCATCTAATCCCCCTATCAGCTCTACCAACCAAATCCAACATGAGTGTAGGGTCTAGTGTAAGTCCTGTCGCCCCCATGTAAGCTTTCAGTAGCTCTGCAGGCTACACGGATCACTCATGATACTGAACACATAGCTCTCGGGATGCACACCTCCTAATTCTTATCATAGACTGTTCTCCTGTTTTAGCTATTTTTTTGTTTTAAATGCATTTCTTTTCAAAACTTAGTTACTTTCATATCAATTTTAAATATGGAGAGATACAGAGGTGCCTGGGTGGCTCAGTTAGTTAAGCAACCTGACTTTTGATTTCAGCTCAGGTCATGATCTCATGGTTTGTGAGTTCAAGCCCTTCATCGAGCTCTGCATTGACTCTGATTCTCTCTCTCCCTCTCTCTCTCTGCTCTTCCCATGTTCCCATGCTCTCCCTCTGTCAAAATAAATAAATAAACCCTAAAAAAATAAAAATAAATATGGAGAGGTACAAAGAAGGAAACAAATGAGCAATAATTTTCCCCCTCCTAACTCTATTGGCACTATATATATATATATATAGAGAGAGAGAGAGAGAGAGAGACATATAAAGGTTAGAAAATTCAAACTGTGGAAAGGTACCAAATGAAAATCAAAAGTCTTTCCCTGCCATCCCTAGTCCCTTTCTCAAAGATCACTCTAAAATATTTCATGTAGTATCATCCAGAAAAGAAAAGAAGGTAACATATATTGGCATACCTATGTGTATCTATACTACAGGGCATAATTCTTACCCTAAACCCTTGAGGGCAGAAATATGTTGGAATTCAACATTTTTAAGATTTTTACATGGTGATATAGTGCCTTTGACATTTAGTATGTCACTCCCTCAGCAGGGTTTGGGACAACAGAGACATAAATTAGATATGTTCAGTATTAATCAAGCACATTACAACTGATGGAGCAAAGTGAAAATTCACACTACTTGTTATAAATGGAGACCACAAATAGCCACATGTCAGTTACCATCACGTTTCCCCCACCAAATGAATCTAGGCCAAATTTGGGAGAAAAATGTTCTGTTTTCAGAGCTTTGGGGATTAAGGAAAAGTAGATAAGGGATTATTCTCTCTCTCTCTCTCTCTCTCTCTCTCTCACACACACACACACACAGACACACACACACACACAGACACACACACACACACATAAAGGGGATACTATACCTACTGCTCTACTCTTGCTCCCCTTTCCTCTGAAACACATATATTAGAGATATTTTTGTTATCGGCCCCAAAAGTTCTACCTTATTCCTTCCAGTGTTATCCCCCAACATTTCAATGTATGGCTGTACCAATATTTATTTACTTATTTATTTACTGAGTCCCCTACTGGTGAGCCTTTGGGTAATTCCCAGGTTTTTCGTTGTGGTGTTTGTTAGCTGGGTGTGCGTGTGGCTTGGTTTGTTTTCCTATTACAAAGTTGCACGGAATGTCTTCCTTCATCCTTCCTGGTGAACTTTACCAAGTCTACTCGTAGGGGAAATTCTTACCAATAGAATTTGGTAACGTCTCATGTGTTTGGGTCTTGCCTTTTTGGATAGACAGCAAGCTCCAAAGAACATAGTGTGTATCTTTAAATTCTTTGTATCCACCTCAGGGATTTGGCATACAGTAAGTGGTAGTGAATGTTTGTTAAATGACTACAAATAATGAAGATTATGAAAAATGTGAAGGTAATGAGGACGCTCGTGAAGATCCTCATAAAGAGCTTAAAATAAGTAGCACAAATTTCGTCAATTTTGTAGACACAAATAGGTAGCAAGAACTTAGAAATATCTTACCATTTGACCCTGTAGTTCCACTGCTAGAACTTCTGTAAATTATGCCTACAGAAATCATTTTAAATGTAGAGATTTAGGAATAAAAATATCAGTTGGGCTCCACCCAATTGCCGCGATGCCGCCATCAGGGACACCAGCCGTATGCAGCCCATCAAGCTGGCCAGGGTCACCAAGGTGCTGGTGGACAGTGGACAGAGTTCATGGACTACATGAGCCACATTGTGAAACGCCCCGTGTGCGAGGGCAGCGTGCTCACCTTTTTGGAGTCACAGCGAGAAGCTCTGGGGATGCGTTGACCTTGTGGCTGGGTCCTGGGTTTCTGGGTGGACCACTTGCCTCACAGGGATGATCTGAGATTATTAATAAAGCGTTTACACTGTATGTAAATATATACATAGATATAGATATATAGATATGTATATACATACGACAAATAGTAGTGCTTTTACACTAATAGCAAAACCTTTGAGAATGCCCACATGCTCCACAATGCTGGGGTGTAGTGTGCATGTTTGCAAAACTTTTTCATGATATGGAGACAAGTTTAAGATCAAGTGTGGTGAGGAGTAAGCTAAAAATAATGTATACAATTCTCAACTATGTAGAGGTGTTTTAAAGGCACTGGAAGAGGGGCGCCTGGGTGGCTCAGTCGGTTAAGCGGCCGACTTCAGCTCAGGTCATGATCTTGTGGTCCATGAGTTCGAGCCCCACGTCGGGCTCTGTGCTGACAGCTCAGAGCCTGGAGCCTGTTTCGGATTCTGTGTCTCCCTCTCTCTGACCCTCCCCCGTTCATGCTCTGTCTCTCTCTGTCTCAAAAATAAATAAACGTTAAAAAAAATTTTTTTTAAAAAAGGCACTGGAAGAAAAGTGGAACAAAACATGAGCAGAGGCTGCATCTAGGTGGAGGAAAAATAAGGAACAGGGGTTACCCAGGTGGCTCAGTCGGTTACACATCCGACTTCAGCTCAGGTCATGATCTCAAGGTTCGTGGGTTTAAGCCCCACATCAGGCTCTGTGCTGACAGCTCAGAGCCTGGAGCCTGCTTCGGACTCCGTGTCTTGCTCCCTTTCTGCCCCGCCCCCAGTCCCACTCTGTCTCTCTTTTTCTCTCAAAAATAAATAAACATTAAAAAAAACAAGGAATGCTTTTATGGGCTTTTTTACACTTTACTATACTGTGCTTATTGCATTTCCACTCTAGCTTGTATTGTTTTGATAAATGGGACCAAGATTTTTTTTTAAGTTAGCTAGAAGGAAAGTGTCATAATCTATTTGAGCTGCTGTCACAAAATGCCGTAGTCTGGGTGGCTGATAAACAACAGAAATCTATTTCTTGCAGTTCCGGAGGCTGGGAAGTCCAAGACTAAGGCACCAGTGGATTCAATGTCTGCTGAGGGCCAACTTCCCAGTTCATAGACAGTGCCTTCTCTCTGTGTCCTCACATAATGGAAGGGACGAGGGGTCTCTCTGGGGCATCTTTTATAAGTCCCTAATCCTATTCATGAAGGCCCCACCCTCACGACCTAATCACCTCACAAAGGCTTCACCTCCTAATACCATCACATTGGGGGTTAGGATTTCAACATATGAATTGCAGGGAGGTTCAATCTATAGCAGAAAAGAGTCTTATTTCCATCTCCACATAGAGGTGAGGGGACATCTTTTGGTGCTTGCTCATACCTTCCCCCACCCGGTACCCTAGTGGATTCTGATAAAGTCCCCAGGATGCATTGCTGACCATAAGGTGTGTGTTCTGTCACGTACCCATTTCATAAACTCCAGCCCAGGTTCAACTACGCCGTCCTCTGAAAGCCTTTTTCTTCCCACCCCCAGCTCTACACACAACTACCCCTTGGACCCATTCTAATTCAGGTTGGCTGCTTGATCATTTTAACAGCTTTTTCATTCTTGATATTGTCTCCGTAAGAGTTGGCTGGTTTCTCTCTCAGACGCTTGCCTACGTGGAGTCCCTAAGACCTGCAGAATAGTCAGACCATTTATCAGAAGGTGGAAATCCAAAGAGGTTAACAAGAGAGTCTGCCTGCTATGGGTCACTGTTTGCCACCGTGAATGGTGCATTTGTGACCATTCGTGGTGCAGGCTCAACTTTGTCATATTTTCTTATTTTTCGAGAGAGGAGAGAAATCCAGATTTTTTTATGTGAACTTTCCTGATTTTTTTATGGTGGCAAACACAGCTCAGGTCAAATAAATCATGCCTGCCAACTACCCGTTTACAACTCCTTCTCTGTGGCTTCTCACATGCAAGGAGTCAATTCAAGCTGTAATTCAGAGCCCAGGATCGCACCTTTCTTCTGCCTGATTGGTTTCCGATGGGTGTCTTTTTCTGAGTTCTTTATTCTTGCCTTGTTTTGGGGACGTCTGTAGAGGGTGGAGCTTGCTTATAAAGCCAGATCCATGTAGTATCCTACCTCTATCCAAGCAAAATCGTGTCCTCAAGCCAGTCTTGTCTTTATCTTAGCCATCATCATATTTTCCCAGCTTACATGCATGATCACATGTCCTAACTGGGAGAATGGAGCCTCTGATCCACCTGCCACCTACCATGTTAAACATACGGGTTCTCTAGGTCAAGAGTTGGCCAACCACAGCCTAGCAGTCAAATCTGCTCAAGCGGCCTATTTCTGCATGGCCCGTGAGCTAACAATGTTGGTCCTTTTTATACGTTTTAATGTTTAAAAAAATGAAAAAACTAATATTTCATGACCATGAAAATTACACAAAATTCCAATTTTAGAGTTCATATATCAAGTTTTGCGCCAATCCCGTTCGTTTATAAATGTGTCTGTGTCTGCATTTGCGCGACGATGGCAGAGTTGAGTAGTTGATACAGAGACTGCATGGCCCACAGAGCTCAAATTATTTACCATCTGTCCCTTTGCAGAAAATGTTTGCCAACTCCTGCTCTCGTGCATGCTCCTCTATGAATTGCTAGCGTGTTCCCAAAGTCCTGTGCTTGGAAAATGCCAGGCTATTGGCAGAAATGAGTGAAGCAGCCCGGATACAAAGCAGTAGGGAAGGACGCGGCAAACTAAACAGGCAAGGAGTCAGTTCAGGCTGTATGTCAGAGCCCCACGTTGCACCTCCTCTGTAAACCAAGGGCGCAAGCAAAGAGCAGTTAAGCTCCCTATGAAAGTTTGTTCTACTGTAGGTGCCACAGTGCTGGGGGATAAGGACTGGAAGCGAAAATGAGGAGAGAAGTCCGTCCATTTCTTCTGCCGCTTTATCTATGTGACTTCTCTGGCGGCTTTTCACTCTCTTGAAACTCTCCACACTCTGGGATTGTCTCTTCCCTCTCTAGACTGGTTTACTCTTTGTTTCTCTGGCGCCTCTCCCGCTCTCATCTATTTTCTCTCTTTGATTAAACTAGGGTTCTATATCTCCTATCGCCACTCTTTCAGGCACCGGCGTGGACAAGGGGTCACAGAATCTGCCCTTGGCTCCGTTGTTCTTGCAGCTCCCTCCAGATTTACCCAGAGAATGATAGGTTCTAGAAGGAGATGGAAACCCTACTTAGGCCTATGACCCAAGCTATGTGTGCAAACCTAGCATTCCTAGAGAGCCATGCAATGAATTTTCAGATTTTCTATTAAGTGATACTTTGTCTCCCATTTGCCTACTGTTCTCTGCAAATCTTTCCCTGGGAAATCCCAAGAGGGGAAAACCCTGACTGGCTGTGAAGGATTTGAACGTGCCCAAGTACTATGGACAAATGCTGTCTAAACACTACCAAATTTCACCCCAATTCCCAGCAAAAAAACTTTCCTCTTTGTTCTCTTCTTTCCTCTCTGGCTGTTCCGTCCCAGGCTCTATTACTAACCCCTCTTTTTGTGCCCAACCCTTAAATGCTGCTTTGACCCAGGGTTATTTCCCTGCCCCTTTTCTTTTTGCCCTCTGTACACTCTTTCTACATAATCTCAACCGATCCTGTGGTCTTAAACACAACACTGATGATTCTAAAATCTTTATCTTCAGTCTACATCTCTCTCTCAGATTCAGACACATTTATCCATCTGCCTACTGGTTATCTCATCCGGGCATCCCAAAGACACCTCAAACTCAACATGTCCGCAACTAAATCAATTATCTCTACTCCCCCACCATCGAACCTTCTCTTCCTGTGCACTTTTAGTGCATTGCCCCACTATTCCCCAAGACACTCAGGCCAGAAACCTGGGAGTCATCTTACACTCCTCTCTCTACCCTCCCCTACCACATTCAATCACTCACTATGTCCTGTGAATGCTACCTCTTAATTCTCTCTGACATCCACCCTTCCTCTCCATTCTCACTGCTGCTAGTTGCACTCATTCAGGCATTAATTATTACTTATTGGGGGAAAAAAAAGAAACAACTACAGGAACTTCCTGTCTCAAGTGTGTCCCTTTCAATCCACCCACGAGGGTGCTGCCAGAGTGATGTTTTTCCAAAATGCAAAGTTGGTCATGCCCCTTTCCTCCTTGAAACCTTCTATAACTCTGCAAAGGGTCAAGTCTAAATCCTTGTGTGTGGCATGTAAGACTCTATATGATGTGACTTCTGCTTCGAACACTCATCTTCAAATATGGCTTGCCTGGTTGTCTTGAGAATGTTACATTCCTCAACTCCAAACACCCCATGCTATTTCTGACCTTCATGCCTTTTCCCTGAATACCCTTCTCCATACCACCACCATCCTTTACAAATCCGATAGCACAGCCTATCAGAGCTCTGTTGGGTGACAAGCTGGCTGACATCTGATAGACACTCATCCTGAAATGGCTGGTGGCTACTTCTTGTCAAAGAATGACGCTGGTCATAGCCAATACTTATACAGTGCTTACCATGTGACAGGCAATTTTCCAAGTATTTTCTTCTATTAATCCCTTTAATCCTCATCACGGCTCTAGGAGATAGGTACCACTATCCTCCTCATTTGATAAATGAAAACAATGATTCAGAGTCACAACAGCTTGAACGTTGTCCAGCAAATTTAAACCCAGGCATTCTGGCTCCAGAATGTATGCTTTAAACTCCAGATCTCTCGCTGTCATATTGCGTTGACTGCATCACCACTTCTTTGATTCTCAGCTTCTTCTTCCTAAAATGAAGATAGTTGTTGTAAAGGTTAAATGATAAAGCAATATATGTGAAACGCTTGGTACGGTACCTGATGCTTATTAAGACTTTAATGACGTTACCATCATTGACTGTTAACAGTGAATGAAAACAATGACTCCCTAATGGTGGAGATTCAGATATCAAAGGGAAGGAAATATAGAAAAGTGGTTAAGAAAAGGACTTTGACCCTTAGCTCTGTTGCTTGATGACTGAGTGACCTTAGGCAAGTTACTTAATTGCTCTGTGTCTCCGTTTCTTCATCTATAAAATGGGATAATAATAGAACTAATTTCTTAGGATTATTGTGATGATGAAATGAATTCACAGATGTAAAACACTTAGAAAAGTGCCTGGTTCTTAGATAGTACCATGTAACTGTTGGGTTATGACAATGAATATATTTCTCCAAGCCTCTTGCCTCTTTTGCCCATGTGTATGGTCCACTCTACACACAACTTTGTGTTTGCGACATTTGTGCCAGACAGCTAACTACTTCTTTGTTTAATCACTAATGTCCTTAAAGGCAGATACCTGAATTCTTCACTATATCTCTAAAGCCAGCACAGCATCTAGACCATTGTTTGATGAACGAACGAACGAATGAACGAACGAATGGGTAGGAATCAAAACATGAATAAATAAACAATAGAATTGAAACTCCCTTCCTGCCCACTTTGGGGACTTATTAAATAATTGATAAATGGCACTTAAATGGCAATATGCAAATGACATATTCCCATTCCCTTTGGCTCAATGGGCTACTCCATAGTTCTTCACTGGAAAGCAAGCACGACAGGTTATTCATTTGCCTTACATATCAAACACCAGCATGAAATAATTGCCTTTTTCCAAACCATGGCAGCCTAAGGGTCTGGAACAGATCTAGCTAAGGAAACCTGAGGTTGGCTCTTATCCAGTTATGTCCACCTCTTAATTGTGGAGACCCTCTAAAGGCAAGGGTTTTCAATCCTGACTGTGCATCGCGGTAACTCAGGAGTTTGTTAAATATGCAGATACCCAGGTCTCATAACCGCCTACCAAATTAGATCCTCTGGGAACAGACTCCAGGACCCTGTATTTTTAGAAATCTGCCCAAATGGCTCTAAAGTGGTGCCTTACAGATAGTCAAGATTGGCCAGTAGATGTCACTGAATCCTTCCCAGCCTACGTTACCCACCTGTCCTTCGCTCTAACCTTTACACACTTACTGAGAAAACTGTCCACAGCAAGAAGCTCTGACCATATCCCAAAGACATCCATAGCTCAGGTCACACAGACCATGAGAGAGAACAAGGGCCTTGTCATACATAGCATCTGGGAACCAAATATTTTCCTGGGCATCTTGGTGAAGGAAGCTTGGGGAGGCCTGTACACGAAGCAGTCCTCAGCCTGTGGTTTTTCGTCCCATCTCGATGCATTCACTGCTAAGGTGACGCAGTCTGAAGAAGCGACTGCTCCTTTGGGGGCCTGGAAATAAATAGATATGCTAAATGGAGCGTCAAATCAGAAGCAGCAATACTTAAAAAAAAAAAAAAAGAAAGAAAAAGAAAACTATTTTGTTTAATTTCTAAATAGACTTCAATTTTTAATTTACTTCTAGTTCTAGAGAAACAGGAAAGAAACATTGCAGAAGAAGGTACAGAAATAATCCCATCTGCTACAGAATGCCGCTACAGAACCTGACCACTAAAAAAAGAAACAGGCTGTTCCTTGCTTCAGCAACTCAGCTTCTCATGATCCAATCAAGCCAGCCTTACTACAGAAGGTTTCAGCCATTTGCTGGGAAATGTGGCTTTAGTTTAAAACGCAAATGACCCCCTGCTGGCAAACAGTTGTTGATTGCACAAACCTAACACTGACTTTCAGTGATCCTTGTCTGAGAATACAGGCACCACTCATTCACACCATACACCAGTGCTCCCCATGTTTAGGGGCCTCAAATCAGGGTGGAGTTTCTGTTCTTCTCGATTTGTAGCCTTTTCCTCCACTGCTTCTGTGTGCAAGTCTGCGTGAGCCCCAAATGTGAAGAGAAGTGTCTTAGTCAGCTTGGGCTGCCATGACAAATACTGCAAACTGGCTGGCTTAAACAACAGATACTTATTTTCTCACGTTCTGGAGCCTGGGAAGTCCAAGATCAAGGTCTGGCAGGGTTTGGCTTCTGGCGAGAGCTCTCATCTTGGATTGCAGACAACCACCTTCTCACTGTGTGTTCACATGGCCTTTCCTCCTTCCTCGCTCGAGGAGAGTATGAGACATCTCTCTTCCTCTTCTTATAAAACCACAAATCCCATCAGATTAGGACTCCTCCCTTATGAATTCACTCTGCTCTAATTGCTTCCTTTTAGCCCAGTCTCGAAATACAGTCACATTGGGGGTTAGGGCTTCAGCATATGAATTTGGGGAGGGGGTAGTCACAATTCAGTCAACAGAAAGAAGGCAGCTTAGGAAGACTGAAAACAGATACATAGTCCAGCTTGCTAGCAGGTTCTGGAAAGACCCCAGCTTCTGGAAAGAGAAAGAAGCACACTGCAGACAAGGGAGCTAACCACCAAACGGCCGGTGAGTCTGCCCTCCTTAACTCCCATCCTCCACCCCCACCCCCACCCTGTTGCCATCTCCTATAGTTGGATGCGTATGGTTTGCCAAGGAGTGTCTGCTTTAACTCACTTCTCAACAGGCACCCCAGATAGTAGACTTATGCTCCCAACGGCTCATTTTTGCCTCCCTCCAAGGAGAAAGAGTAGGGGAAGTTGGATAAATCGTGTATCAATTACCAACATGACAAGTACTAAAAACAAATATTAGCTAAGGACGAAAAGAGCAGAGACATGAAATACTCGTACAGCAATGATTACAATTGCATTTGTAGAGCATGGCTTACTTTGACTGGGTGCATTCTAGTACATTACCCCATTTGGGCCTCAGAGTAAACCAGGAGTTATTGTTCCCATTCGACGAGTGAGGATGTAGATATAAAGGAGCTTCGGCAGCGCCCAAGATCACAAGCCAAATTACCGTTAGAGTCAATACTGGCATCTTCAGGAATGTTAGCAGTCATCAATAAAGTAATGGGGACACACTGTTTTACATACCAGAGGTACTATTATGTAGAAAGCACCACACATTTAGTCTTGAAGTCCTCTCCTATTATTTCATATACATTTATTTGGTCTCCTTAGACTGTGAGTTTCTCAAAATCAGGGACCTAGGTTTTTTAGATTATCGAATTGCCCCTAACGTGTAGCATAGAGTTGGGCCAAGAGGACGAACTCACTAAAAATACTTAAATGTTGATATAGTGCTTCACAGCTTGCAAAGCGCTTTCACATATATTATTTTATTCCATTTTTTTTTTATGGCAACCACCGGGATATCATTTCAGGAAAGGTCATTTTGTTTTCTCATCCTCGTGATGCCTATTTTAATTCGACTGTAATGCACTCGTTTTATGAAACATTAACTGAGAACTTACCATTACTTTTTTCATTGAACACGGGCACTGATTGAGCACCTACTAGGTAGCAGGCATTGAAGCAGGCACTGCGCCAGATGCTGAGAAGACAAAAATAAATCCTGTGCGTCCCTACCCTGAAGGAGTCTTGTGACTAACTGTGCAATTTGATGAATGTCTGTTAAGTGGTCATTTGGCCTCTGGACTGGACTGCTCCAATGATGAGTATCTAATCATCCTCTAAGCAGTCATTCCATTTTCAGATAGTTCTGATAGAAACTCTTCCTCACCTTGCATAAATCTTCCTCACTTCTGCCACCACCCACTCCTAGCCCTAGCCCCTAGCCCTAGCCCTAGCCCTAGCCCCGGGGACACAGAATGTAAATCTTCCTCTTCACCTGACAACCCTTCAGAATATTCCGAGGCAACTATCATCATCGGCCACCCCCTCTTCAGCTCCCGTGTCTCTGCCTCTGCCTGCTCCAGCTCCCCACCCACAGTCTGGCCTGCTGACCTACCCCCAAGGACTGGGCCCAGCCCCAGTTTCCAGAGCAACTGAAGCTTGAGGTAGGAAGTCCTCAAGTGGCCGCCCTCAGCCTCTTCCATTCCAAATTGCAATCACTGTCCACCCTCTCCCCGCCGCATACATTAGGGCACTCTCCTTGTTCGGTTAGTTCCTGAAGCCCAGCTTCTTCCCCACCTGTGCCCTAGTTTGTACAAGGAGAGCCACCTGCAACTTGAGTGCATTAATTAGATAGGGATGAGGAACAGGGAAGGAGAGGAGAAGTTGCAGATAAGAGAAAGAGGGGATTTCATGGGTGGATCAAAGTGCATGAGATGAGGGTGAAGTCCAGAGCAAAGGTGGAGATGATGGGGTTGATCTTGATCTGGAAGAAGCATGCTTTATCCACAGAGCCTGGAGGGGGAAAAAGATGAGTGCAGGCTGTGTGAGAAGAGTGCAATCTGTGAGATACTTTCTGAAGAGAACAAGAAACTGGCCAAGGGCAAATACCACTGAAATTGGAGCCTCTGAATATGTAGTGGCACCAATTTACTCACCTTTCTCCAGAAACCACAATAACTCAGGTACAGGAGTGGAGAATGTTATTGGCTGGATTGAAAAAAAAAAAACAAGTTAGTGAGCACCTACTTTTTAATCAGGCACTCTATTCTAGGCTCTAAGGATATAATGATGAGCAAAAGTAGAGTCATTTACAATATCAAAGTGGTGCATAATAAGCCTTTTCCCTTTCGTTCCCTGGGAAATCATGCAAAATAGAGTGAAGCCCGGAAGGCTACTCGGGTCCCTTTTACATACCTGGAATCTTCTGCAAATAACTGAGACCAGATAATCCAAATCATTCAAGGGTGGGTAATAAAGAAGGAACTGACACAGGATTGATGAAAGTATGCTATCTTTGAAAAAGTGGAAAAGCGTAACAAAAACAAAGCACCATAAAAAAATTATACCAAGTAGATGAAAATTGTATGCAAACGTTCCTCCATAAAATTAAAAAAAAAGTGAGATAACCAACCCTTTGACAAATACAAAGAAGACATGAAGAAACTCTGGAAGAGATGGTGATACAACAGAGGAAGGTTGAACTAGCAGAACTCAGTGGAATGATCAGATTCTGGATATGTTCAAAGGTGGCGCCGATGAGATTTGCTGATGGATTGGACGTGGGAGATGAATGGCATGGGCCCGTTCCAATGTCATGGCAGGGGCTCTGCTGTGATCATTGTCTTTATGTGCCAACTTCACTACGCCATGGTGCCCAGTTGTGCGCTCAAATACTATGAAGATATTTTTAGATGTGATTAACATTTAAATCAGTAGACTTCGTATAAAGCAGATCACCCTTCATAACAGGGTGGACTCCATTAGTTGAATGCTTTCATAGCAAACACTAGGTTTCACAGAGTGAAAGCAGTTCTGCCTCAATATTTGGGGCTTGACAGTTTCTCTCTGTCTCCCTCTCTACGTATACACATACATCTACATATACATACATGCATACATATACACACATATGTATATACATACATACATGTACAGGTGTTGTTTCTCAGGAGAACCCTAATATACCTCTTTCCACTCTGATTTCCTTCCATTACATTCTCTCTCATCTTTGAGATCTAACAAAGGGGAAGTTCATTGGAGATATACTTAGTTTGTGTTTAGTGACATATATTTATGTGGTTTGCTGTTAGTCCTGTGTACAGATAGATTGTTGCAAAACCATCCTGGTAAAAGAATGGCTTCTAGAAATACCCCTATTGCTCACTCTGCTGACTTATCCAGCATGGTAATACAAAGGTACAAAGCCAGAGTCTTATCACTATATGAATGTGTCTTATGGTACTTGACACTGAAAGTATGTGGATTGAAGTAAGGTTTGAAATGTATGGGTCCAGAAGCGGATCTGTGGAAAATGCCTTTCATTACCTGACTTGCAAAGTGGATGCGCAGTATCCAATTCTCACTAATGCATAAAGACAGAGGCAGTTTTCTTCTGTTAGGAATATACTTGGGGTGCCTGGGTGGCTCAGTCAGTTAAGTATCTGACTTTGGCTTAGGTCATGATCTCATGGTTTATGAGTTCAAGCCCCACATCAGGCTCTGTGCTGACAGCTCAGAGCCTGGAGCCTGCTTCGGATTCTGTGTCTCCCTCTCTCTCTGTCCCTCCCCACTCACGTTCTCTCTGTCTTTCAAAAATAAACATTAAAAAATTACAAAACTTTAATGTGTTGCTATTAACTCACACCTGTTAGAATGACTAAAATCCACAACACAAGAAACAACAGGTGTTGGCAAGGATGTAGCGTAAGGGGAAACCCTCTTGTACCACTGGTGGGCATGCAAACTGGTGCAGCCACTCTGGAAAAGAGTATGGAGTTTCCTCAAATAGTTAAAAATAGAACTACCCTATGATCCAGCAATTGTACTACTAGGTATTTACCCAAGGAATACAAAAATACTAACTCAGAGGGATACATGCACCCTGATGTTTACGGCAGCATTGTCTACAATAGCCAAATTATGGAAATAGCCCTAGTGTCCATTAACTGATATAATATATATATATATATGTATATACACACATATATATATATGTATATACACATATATATATTGAATGGATAAAGAAGAAATTGTGTAAAATAGTACAGTGTAATATATATATAATATATATATATAATGGAATATTACTCAACTGTAAAAAAGAATGAAATCTTGCCATTTGCAACGACATGGATGGAGCTAGAGACTATTATGCTAATCAAAGTAAGTCAGAGGAAGACCAATACCGTACGATTTCACTCATACGTGGACTTTAAAACCAAAACAAATGGTCATAAGGGAAAAAAAGGGAGAGGGAAACCAAGAAACAGCCTCTTAACTATAGAGAACAAGCCGATAGTTACCAGAGGGGAGGTGGGTGGGGGGATGGGTGAAATAGGTGATAGGGATCAAGGAGGGCACTTGTGATGAGCACCGGGCATTGTACAGAAGTGTTGGATCACTAAGTCCTACACCTGAGACCAATATTACACTGTATGTGAAGTAACTGGAATTTAAATAAAAACTTAAAAAATATTAATAATGTGTTGTCTTTCTTATTCATTATCATGCTTGTGACGTTTGTCAGCTTTTAAAAATTATAATTAGTTGTGATTTCTCCTTCTAATTAAATACTTTAATATCTAGTGTATGCATAATTATTTAAGATCCTTTTTTATTAAGAGGACCCTCCAAATTGTTTTAAGTTTCAAGAATCACGAGATGTGGATCTCCCTCTGGGCGTGAGAGAAAGAAAAGAGTTTTAAAAGACACACGCATTTTATGTTTTGGATCTTTTCACTTTGGTTGTCGGGAAGAACACATATTTTATGTATTTGTCCTACAACTAGTCTCTAACACCTAGCAGGTTACAAAAAAGTTATTTCCCTTTCCCTTTTCCTAGCTCCACTTATTAGTCCCGTGGGTATAACGGCGGTTCAGCAACTGTCATCCTTCTCTTGGCCATCTACTGTGACATGACATATGCCTTGATTATTTCCCTTCTACCCTCCCTTTTTTGTGCCACTCAGGCCCCTACAACTGGATAAATGCAAATTATCATCGACTCATGGCTTAAAAGAAGTGTAAAACTATCCTGCTTTCCTTCTGTTTCGACTTCAGTTTTTCCTGGGAAATTTATTCTTGCGGATATGTCTTCTTTGGAAAATGACAGGCCTCGTAGGAGAATGGAGTAGGTCTAGTCAAGACAGAATAAAATGTCAAGCATGGGCACGGCCAGTGGGGGGGTAAAACTGAAGCCTGATGAAGAAATCTTAGGCCGGTAGAATATTTTCAGTATATTCAGATTTTAAAACGTCTTTTATCTGTGCCACAAGGCCAATTCTGGATCCATGTGAAAGAATTTATGACCTCAGAGGTAGTATTTAGTCTCATGGAATCAAGGAATGTAAGAGCCAGAAGGGACATTAGAGATCATAATCCTGTGACCTCATATTACAGAACGGTCACTGAGGCTAAATGAGCTGGCCAAGATCATAAATACGGTTGTGGTTGTTTCAAAGACTATAAACCATGTAAACCAATTACAAAAGTAACCAACAACATGTCTTGTTTGATCAGAGCAGTAAATCCACCCACTTAAGAGTCGTATCTGGGGGAAAGAGACAGCCATTTCCCCATCAGTAGTAAGGGTGAATGAAGAAAATAAAATGGCTGCCTATTGAAGTAAGGGTGTGTGTGACAGCTGATGTCCAACCCGGACTTACTCATTTCACTATGTGCAGTTGGGAGTCTATTATGTAGCAGGGGGACTGAAGACGGGAAGGGAAGTAAGATAAATGCCAGGAAATTCTCAGCCAGTGTTTGTCCAAGTATGTAGTGTCAGGACAAGCTACATCAAAATCTCCCAGGAAGCTTGTTACAATGCACATTCTTGGGTCTAACCCTAGAACTAAAGGATTAAACTTCTCTGGGGACAAGACCAGGGGGTGTGCACTGAATAAATGCTTGAGGTGATTCCAGTACACATGATTTGAAGATGACTCCAAGAAATAGTGTTCTGGGGGCACCTGGGTGGCTCAGTTGGTTGAGCATCTGACTCCTAATTTCAGCTCAGGTCATGATCCCAAGATCATGGGATCAAGCCCTACATTGGGCTCTGTGCTGAGTGTGGAGCCTGCTTAAGATTCTCTCTCTCTCTCTCTCTCTCTCTCTCTCTCTTTTCTTCCCTCCCTCCCCACCCCGCTCCCACCACATGCACTCTCTCTCCTTCTCTCTCTAAAATAACTAAATAAAAAGACCCTTCAAAAAAAGAAGCACCGTTCAAGGTTAACATCAGAGAAAATAATGATGCCACAGCAGTAGAGTCCTGTAAGCATTAAGAAAAGAAGATACTCAGAACAAAGCATGATGATGATAATGCAGCTGGAATAAGAGTCCAAGATATCTGGGTTTTAGTTTTGAATCCATCAACCTTAAAACTTTAGGTTTGTTCTTTTACCTCCTGCAATGGGTAGCTTTCAAAAGATTTTAAGTAGGGGAATGACATGATATGAAGTATATTTGTTGCTGAATCAATATAAATACAAATACAGGTATAAATATAAATATTTGTTGCTGAATCAATATAATAGCAGCAGCACTAGTGGGGTCGACGTGGCAAATAAGTCAATATGCTACTGAAATAGTCTAGGTGAAAGATAATGGTAGATTAAAATAAGCTGTTGACTATAGATGGAAAGCAGTGAATGGATTTAGTTTGTTTTGTTAAGATCAATAACGGATTGGCTATCAGCTACGAGGAAGAGGGAGGTGTCAACTCTGACACATGAGGTTCTGGCTTGCAACGAATGGTTGAGATCTTAAGGAGTATGTATGAATTGAGGGTTCGGGTGATTGAGCACAAAGTCCAGACTAAGTAGGTTGGGGCTAAAAGCCTGGGAGGAAATGGGGGCATCGAGGGACTTCAGGTGTCTTGGAAGTCAAAGGGCAGATAGAGTCAGATTAGGAGAACTGGGGCGATGGGAGACTGTGGCCAGAGAGTGAGGTGCTGGTGTATGTGATTTCCACGGTGGATCAGTTCTACGTGGTGACCAAGTCTGGGTTAGCGGTGAGCACAGCAGACTGAAGTGGAGTGGTCATGGAGGTCAGTGGAGTTGGAAAGGACAGTGAGCTGCTGATTGGGTCTTTTGGGCCCGGAGAGGACAACTGACTCAGGGGCCAAAATCATCAGTGAGCTTGGGAGTGTGGCCAATTCGGTGGATCATGATAAATAAGTAACAGGTGGATGACAGGGACTTTAAAGAAGCTGGACCTTTTTATATGAGTGGAGGAGAAATAATAGCTTAGAACATGCACTGGGGAGACTTTAAAGAAACTACATTCCTCTTTGATATTCAGATTGTGGGAGAATGAACCCTCCTATTTCTGAAAAAGTAGGTTTTGGGTTAAGGCGGGAGTTGTGAGATCAAAGAAGCTTTGTTGTTGTTTTTTTTTTTAAGTTTATTTATTTTGAGGGAGAGTCAGTGAGCAAGCAGGGGAGGGTCAGAGAGCGAGGGAGAGAGAGGATCCCAAGTAGGCTCTGTAATGTCAGCGCAGAGCCCGACGCGGGGCTTGAACTCACAAATGGTGAGATCATGACCTCTGAGATCATAACCTGAGCTGAAACCAAGAGTCAGATGCTTAACCAACTGAGCCACACCCGCACCCCTAACAAACAAAGAAGCTTTGTAAGTAGCAAAGCACAAATGTACTATCGTCTCGTTTGGTTATATATATCTTGGTTCCAGGAGTAGCACTTTATACTTTTCATCATTAAAAAGTTCATGTCTAGGCATACTGAAATATTTACGGATGAAATGCTATGATGTCTGGGATGCGCTTCAAAATAATACAGGGGTGATGGGCAGGGGTGATAAATGAAGTGAAATTTACCATGCAGTGACAATGCCGAAGCCCAGTAATGCACACAGAGAGGTGCCTTGTACTATTCTGTTTTGTGTAGGTCTGAGTTTTCCTGTAATAAAAAGTTACAGAAACTTCATCTTTATAGATTCAGCCCATTATTTTTGACTGGCATCTGTTTAATATTCTCATTTTATGAAGCTCTCACCCCCCTCTCCACAAGCCGCACAAGGATAGATACATACCTCCATTTTACTGACCTCTCTGATCCCGTTAAGGGACTTCTCCAAAGGTAAACATCTGTTTAGCCGCAGATTTAGGACTAGAATTCCCATGTTATTTTGACTTCTGGACCAGTACATTCGATCACCTAATTGAGCGAGTTTGTAAGTTTCCATTAAGAGGTGTTAAAATTCAGAGTAGCTCTCTAGGGCTTTGATCTTGGAAACAGTGGTCTTCATCTGATTGCAGTTCCAGCAAAGTGACATTGCCTTTGCACATGCTATTCCTTCTGCATGGAATGTTCATCCCCATCCCCTAGTTCACCCCGGTTAATACCTGTACATCCTTCAAAACTCAACTTCGTCTTCCCCAGCCCCCACACACATGCTCTGTGCCGTCTCAACAATCATTCCGTCCTTGGCATTAGTTCTGAATCTTGGTCAAACTTTTTTTCATTTCATACGCCACAATGAATTGTGAATGTGTGTATGTGCAGTTTTCTGTAGTAAATTAGAACCATGGACTATTTTTATTTTAACTTTGGGGCCTTTAGATAATGGCAACATCTAATATGTAGTTACTCAGCAACTCATACATGCCTGAAACCATTAGTAGAGGCGATCAGCAAATGAAAATACATGGGAGCCTAAATAAATACCCTGGGTTTGGCCAGTTTGGACGTCTGAGGAAAGAGTACTTCTGACGTGTTGTTTTCGTTTTGGTAACCAAGTCCTATCACTCGGGGGGTCTTCACTCAAGTATCAGGGTGATTGCCACCCCGTGTAAAACGTATTCGGAAACTAAATCGCTTACACTTTTTTCCTCCAATAAAAACCTTCCTGCAAGATAAGATGGTGGTAGAGGTGGGAAGCAGAAGATGCTTTTTTATTCTGCAACTGTGTAACTCATATAGACTGTGAATAGCTTATCACAGTAGGGGATGCCCACAGGAGGGGAGGTGAAGTACCACACGGATAATCGGATCAGTTATAATACTGGATAACATCTACAGATGCTCCCACAAGGCAATCTTCGTCACTTTTGAGGGAACACCTGTTTTTTCTCCCCACGAATGACGCTCACTAAGAACTGGGCACAACGTACTTCTGAAAGAAATGCCTCGCAAACCTTTGTACGAAGGTGCAGTTGACTGAATACCATCTTCTTCGTCCCAAAAAAGAGGAGTGGATTTTCACGCACGGTTTTTAATGCACTTGTCATAAATATGGAGGGAATATGGGGCGCCTGGGTGGCTCAGTCGGTTGGGCGTCCGACTTGGGCTCAGGTCATGATCTCGCAGTCCAGGAGTTCAAGCCCCGCGTCGTCGAGCTCGGTGCTGACAGCTCGGACCCTGGAGCCTGCTTTGGATTCTGTGTCTCCCTCTCTCTCTGCCTCTCCCTCACTCATGCTCTCTCTCTCTCTCTCTCTCTCTGTCAAAACTAAGTAAACATTAAAAAAATTTTTTTTAAATATGGAAGGAATATGTCTCCCAGCTTAATTTAAAAAAATCAAATTTCGAGTTTAATGAATTCTATACCCTCCTCCCATCCATGTTGCAACACCCATCAAGCCAATTTCTCTGTAAAAAGTGTCAACTCAAAGCTTGTGTCCCCTCCTCAGTCAGGGTGGGACACAGTGGTAAACAGGAGGTGCAGGGAGGGCAGTGTAAAGGCAGCTTGAACATTTTCAGTCCAAAAAAGCCGGCTTGTTCGCGGTTTTGATTTGCTTTTAATAACAAGCTCCCTCAACCAAAACTGATGAATTGGCATAAGAACAAGGGTACAAAAGAAACATCAAGGGGCCTTCCAAACTGTTAACTAAAGGATGAATTCTCTGCTTTGGGTGGCCATCATTTTAGCCCTCAGAAACAGGGAGATAAAAAGATGCAAAGCTTTTAATATATGCTGCCTGAATATATAAAGGAAGCGATTAGAGCCTGTGGCCCGTAGTGTTGTCTTAATACTTTATAATCACATTCCGTACTTTAAGCAAATGCAAATTCTGTCCAATGCTGCCCTTGAAAGGCAATTTCAGTGCATAGTAAATTGAAACTAATCACTGATACAGGGTAAATACAGCCTCTGTTGGGTAAACACCAAAGCATTTTCCACACAGTACTGCATTTTAAAATAGCTAACTTTATTGTCAGTGAAAAGATAGGCACAAAGTGGATTCAAACCTGCTTAACTTTATTGGAACTAGCTCAGTCGATTACAGAATGGGGTCGCAATCAACAAGGGGCCACATACATTTTACACAGAAGGCGATTCTTCTCTAGCCATCTGCCAACCCCAGCTATCCATTTTATTAACACATGCCATTAATCACAAGGGAGGCCAGAAAGGAGGTTTGATGATTCCATGTAACCCATCGCTGCTACTGGAAAAAAATAAACAAGCTCTGACACTTGTCCTACTGATGATGAATGACACTCGGGAGATATATTTCCAAGGATCGTGGCGGGCTGAAATTGATGGCAATTAGCCCATCCTGATGCCTTCCTTTGAAAACATGTTCCGTAAGAATGCACACATTTTAAGTAACACATTCCATATGTGAAGGAGCGACTGAGATAACAGGAGATTGTATGGCTAACAGACATGAGAATATAATTTATAAAAGTTAGTCCATATGTATATACTTTAAGCTGCCGCGTTATGAGTGTTTAGGCTCTGCATAAAAAGTAGTTTGCACAATCAGTTTGCTCATTTTCCAATCGTTGTGCCCACCCAACCGCGTAACAAGAGAACACTTGGTATGTTTTCTGCGGCGGATGACGGCAGATATTTCAGGTTCTTGCTCTCCCTGTCACCCTGAAGCTCGAAAGCAACATCGAAAATAAATCCTTCATGAAAACAACAATCGAGATACATGATTTTAAGAGAATGTGCAAGCTACTTTTCGTTAATGAAAAATGGTTAATGGGAGTTTTCCATCAAGTGCAATTCATTCTAATGAAGTTTTTCTGTGCATGGGGCATCAGGGTACAACTGACTTAAATAGGTCCCCAGAGATCACCAGGCAGTACGCGTTAAGACAAGGTCACCCTTCTGTCCTGAGGTGCCAGTAAAATGCATAGATAAGTGGGAGTCCAGAAAGATCCCCCAAGTGTTATACCCTGACAATTGTGAAAAAGGTGATTGACTTGACATTTCTCCCATAAACCTGAATCTTTAGAAGGACACCTATTAGAAATTTTCTGAAAAGGGTGAATCTACCTTCTTTGTAAACACCGTATACGCCATGGACTCCTTCCATCTCTTAGATGTACGATATTACTTGAGCAAATTACCTGGGATTAAAAAAAAACTGAGCCAAAAGGGACTGCCTCTGGTGTGAGGGGGCAGAGATGCTGTGGAAAGTTCAAAGTAGTACTCAGCCAAGAACTTCCTCCTTTCCCCAAAGTATATGAGGCTAAAGAGACAGCTGCCACACAGCGTGGAACGTATGACATTTGTCACCTTCCAGAATGTGATTAAAATCATGGCTCCCAGAGCTAGCAAAAAATCTGGCAATGTGTAATAACCATAAAAGGAGCAGATGAAAGGTTTCATCTTATTTGTATTTACTTATTTGGCTAGAAAGCAGCAGTCCTCAAGTTTGCTTTCTATTTGAGGACTTTTCCCCTTATGACTGAAGGGGCGGTATGAACGAGTATTAGCACAATGGCACTTATCATTTCTATTTGGGATTCATTTGATGACAGAAGACTAACGCGTAGGATGATCACTTCTTTATTGAAATGTCTAGACTGGCTGAAAATCACGTCACTCTCCCTCATCTCTCCCCCGGCCCCACAAAAAGAACTCGTTCGGCAGGTAATTAGGAATGACACAAAAATACTGTTAAATATGCCATTCCCGTGGTCATGGAGGGACCCTGTAAGATGACCTGAGACAGCCAATCCCATAGCAAGACAAGAAGCGAGGGGGATTGCTCAGGGGGGAGTTTCATGTGAGTCAATGTTGAAATGAGGACCAGTAAAGAGAAAACCTTGCAAAAAGGCACTGCAGGGGAAGCAAGGTAGGAGTCTAGAACCCTGGACAAAGCAACGAGGCCAGGGACATTTTACAAATTACGAATGCCCTGGTCCATGAAGATGCCTTTTCTTAAGATGAGGCTTTTGGTATATAAGGATTTCCCAAAATAAGCATGGTAATTGGCAAAATGGAAAGCTGTGTTGTGTGATCTTGAAAAACTAACCTCTCCAGGTCTCAAATTCCTCATCACTAAAACGAGGGGGTAGGGCTCTATTGCTGAAGTTCCTTCCAGCCACTATGCTTCACAACATAATATATCAGGCCTACTCTTCTATTAATCCGGTTTCTAACTAACACATCCCCAAACTTCTACCCCCCCCACCCTTACCTAACACCCCCCACTTCCCTCACCCTCCCATACCCCTGAAAATTGATCTTAATGACATTGTCTGTGGATCTGTCACCTTAATTAAGGGCAGAGAGGTGACACAGAGCAGGGACCTGTGGCAAGAAGCAGCCCTTTTGTGTCCCTGGAGGCGGCCCTAGGGCAAAGCTCCGGAGCCATGGCCTCCTTGGTCCCTGTCCACATACACATTTTCTGCTGCTCTCCAAAGGTATTCCAAGATGGAGTCACTGGCAGTGAGAAGGGACAGCTAAGGATACATCTGCAGCCCACCTCTCCCCCGACTGCTATTCCCTTGGAGGTTACAGTCAACGATGCCTTTTAAGACGTTATGCTAAGAATTGGGGAAAACAAACGGAGTTATTTGAAAGTAGTCACCAGAAATTCAAAGCATTCAGCCCATCAACAAAAATGCTTCCTCGTTTTGCAAATGATCGGAAACCTGAAACTGGTGACACAGCCAGTGAACTTGTGCTGGAGAAACAATGAACACTAACCAGATTGGTCTCAGGAAAGCCAAGCGAGCTGTGCTCATGGCCACACGCAGCACCTCGCGCAACTCTCCATCAAGGCCTCCGAAGGTCTCACTCCCTAAGAAGGAGGAAGTTGTACAGCACACAGCTAATTTACTCTCCTAGCATCTGAAAGCAATATATTAATTATCCAAATGCATAAATTACTCCAGAGTATATATATGAATGTATGAACCTCCGCGAGGGAACCAAAAGAATCCACTTCCAAAGCACCACTGAAATGAAGATAAACACAATCTCCTGGCACAGGGTAGCTGGGAAATTGGGAGGGAAAATTAGCTCCAGCACCCTTCCACACCCCAATATCCCCTGCCTTTTCTTCAGCTTACACAGCTCCTAAACCTATTCCCTTTCATGAGCCCGAGATGAGAGCTCCCTCTCTGGATGCTGCCTAGATGGTTAAGTATACAAAACAGCATAGGTGCAAATTCTCTCCGGCTTCCCACTTCTGAAATCTACATGTTACGCACTGTCTCCCAAACATACTGTGCTCTTCAATGAAAATGATCTGGAATATGGAAATGCTAAATAAAATCACGCACATTGCAAACATTCATGTATACCCAGCGATTAACAGTCCAAGTGTTTGTATAAACCCAAACAATAAACTTTAGAGCACATTCTGATTCATCTGTCTTTAGAGGTACTCTCTGAGTGTGTACCAGAATAGACTGGAGTTTGTATGGTATTACTTAAGTACTATATTGTTTCAATAAAAAGTCCCTTTAAAAAACATCCCCCCCACCCCTTGTCCTCACCCTCAAAATAAGAACAATCAAAAAGGAAAAATGGTTAAAAGCACTCTTGCTGATAAACTGCAGCTCTTGAATAGGCCGTTTAGATGAGATATTCCACCATCTCTGCATCAGGCTCTTGTCCCAGGATCTGAATGGGAGCTTTTCTTTCCAGAGTATTGGAGTGGAAAACGGGGCCATCTGAATGGAAACAGGGGGTTAGAAATCACTTAGGGATCAAGTAAAGACTCAGATTGCTAGAAACAGCCAGCGTTCGAGCCAGGAAGCCGGTGGCCAAGTGAGACTTGCCTGACACCACCTCCCCTTGTTCACCTGAGCATTTACCGCAACCGGAAGAACCACCTTGACGTACTTCTGCTCCCATCCTGGTGTCCCAAAAAGTCACTTATGGGCTCTGCACCCATCGCTTGGGATCAATCCCCTTTAAAACCCGAACAACTCTGGCCCAACGACCGGCTGTGTGTACACCACAGGGTGCCAACAAGCAATCCGTGATAGTGGGCAGAACCCAAGGCTACCTGGGGTATGGAAGATCATTACCTGTCTTATCTGGATTGCAGGTCAGACTTGGTATAGACAAACGACGTGGTCCAGAGCCGGCAGCTGGACTTGCAGAAGCGTCAGCCTGAGCCACAGCTGGAGTTGGAGCTGGAGCCGGAGTAGCAGCCGCAGTCGGAGCTGGAGTTGGTGCCTGAGTCTGAGCCGGAGCAGAAGCCGGAGACGCTGCTGGAGCCGGAACCGCAGTCGGAGCCGGAGCTGGAACCGGAGCCGGAGCAGCTGGAGCAACCTGAACAGCAGCAGGAGGCGCGACAGCAGCGGCGGCGGCGGCGGCGGCGGCGGCGGCCGAGGCAGCGGCCGGAACCTGAGCGGCAGCAGCTGGAGAAACGGCAGCCGCAAGAGCAGCAGCAGCAGCAGCAGCGGTTGCTGGAGACGGGGCGGCGGCGGCGGCAGCCGGAGGAGCAGCAGCAGCAGCGACAGCAAGTGGAGCAGCGGCTACCATGGTGGTGGTGTTGGTGGCAGCGTTGGCAGTGATGGCGGCGGCAGTGGCGGCGGCAGCGGCGGCTGGCGCGGGGACAGAGACGGGAGCAACAGCTGCGGTTTTGCTGGGTTCCGTGCCCCGTTCCGTCTGCGTGCTGCAATCGCGGCTGCCCGTCTTGGAGTGAGCGGAGAGCAGGGGAGTGGAGGGCGGCACCGGCGAGGGTGTGGAGGGCACGGACTCGGCGCGGTAGTCCCCACCCAGGAGGATACCTACAAAGGGAAGACGGCAAGAGGTCAGAAAAGTACGGGTTCCTCAAATGCAGACATCGGGTTACGTCGTCTTCCTCGCAGGAGGTTCAGGAGAAGCACGAACAACGGGACGCGAGTCTCCACTTGCGCCTCCGAGGAACCCAGGAAATGGGTTCGGCAGGCCCGTCCCTTCCGGTCCTCGTTCTCCACCCCAGCACGGTGTGTTAAGCCTTTAAGTTTCCCGCGGATCTGTTTTGATCTACTTTTCCAGCGGTGATTGATCTCCACTGAGCTTGCAGAAGGCTTCTACTTGGCTCCACTTACAACCCCCGTCTTCCATGACCAGCCAGCCAGAAAGGCGTGGGGGAACGATCGGTGGTCACGGATGAGTGCTACGATAACTGTGTAACCTAACGTTCTCATGAAGACCGGGGCCCCCGAAATGCCTACTCTATCCAAAGGACACTGCAAGCATCAGAGGACCAAGGAAGGTATCAGAGGCAACAAAAAGACCTACAATTAAAACACAAAGCTGGCTTTCTCAGGCTCTGAAAATGCGCCTCGTGGTATCCACTGTGCTTCTGGGGCTTTGATTAGAGGGGAAGGAATGGACAGAAACGGAATGAAAAAGTACATTCGGTTCTCATCTCAGAACATTCGGGTAACAAAAACCTGCCACCCAGCTCCATTTAGCTTAACTAGAACTCGGAATCCTTGTATTATGTGGGAGGAGAGAAGAGAGAAAAGTCTGGAATTCTGAACTTTTGACTCACATGGGCTTTGGACAAAGACAAAAGGTCTGGCGTGGCAAAGGCCAAGTCTGAGAAGTTTTTAGAGGAAACTGAAGTTGTCTTCTTTCCCACCCAAACAGAACTCAGAATTCTTTTTTTTTTTTTTTTTCAACGTTTTTTATTTATTTTTGGGACAGAGAGAGACAGAGCATGAACGGGGGAGGGGCAGAGAGAGAGGGAGACACAGAATCGGAAACAGGCTCCGGGCTCCGAGCCGTCGGCCCAGAGCCCGACGCGGGGCTCGAACTCACGGACCGCGAGATCGTGACCTGGCTGAAGTCGGACGCTTAACCGACTGCGCCACCCAGGCGCCCCAGAACTCAGAATTCTTATCTTTTAAGGCCTTGGCTTCAACCAGTGTTCTGTCAGTGAGACGTCAGAGTGTGGAGGAGTTCCTGAACAGGCAGCTAGCCTCTCAGGAGGACAGACACCCAACCTGATATATCTTCTGCTCCAGAATCTGGACCATCACTCCCTTTCCTTGCCGAATGGGCACATTATCTAAACGCGTCACTTTAATCTTCTTTATCTACTGTCATTACCTAGGCTCCCCTTCCAGCTCTTGTCATCTCGCTTCTCTTCCATGATGGGGGTGCCGGTCAGCGTGGACGAATGTGAGAGCAGGCCTGACCCGGCGTTGGAAATGGACATCAGAGACTTTGCTGGTCGCATGGATGACAGCTGCTCTGTCTTACTTGGCTCCTTCCGGGAACGCTGCTGCAGCACCTTGATCATGGCGTCCTTCTCAATAATTTGGGCATGGAGCGTCTTAATCCTAGGAGACAAAGACAAAGAACATATAAAAAACCTCATTGCCACCTCCATGTTCTGGTCTCACTGCCTGCACGGACTTGAGTTTCCATGATCTTTTCAGCTGAGGAGTGGTTTAGTCCTTTCGGCATTGAAAAGCAAGGGGCGGTGTGCTGTGTTTTTAAAAACGCCTTTCTCCACACCCAGATGGATCTAGGAGAGCATCCAGGAGTCGCTGCTTACACCTCAGGAAGCCACAGCAAGGTACCGGTGGGAAAAAGGCCCGTACGTAAGAGAGTAAACGGATGTAGTGGGTGCTATACGGAAGATTCTGAGTCAATGGAACAATGTACTTAGTGAGAAGATGAGGACTTCTTTGAGTGGGCCGCAACTTGAGTTGATAAGTAAATGATCCTGAGTTTATAAGAGATATCAGGTGCCCTACCTCCAAACCCGAATGGATATTCTTTCACTGTGTATTCTGCTGTATCACAAGGTGGAAGTCCAATGCTAGAAGGAATACCCAGAGTACAAATACCAACAATACGGTTCTGGCGGAGGGAAGATGGAAAGCAATTACCAAAGCCAATGGGGAAAGCAAGGTAAGGGTCATTGCATTTCAAACCCAAATGAACAGGCTGGCAGGGGTGCAGGGGTCGGGGGAGGCTGCATTATCAGGCTTCTCATTTGTGAATGAAGATGCCTACCCTTCCCTCCTGACCTATCTGGTCTCTATACTTTCTTTGCAGATCCACTGGGGTCCAGATTGATATTTTACCTGCCCTCCATGTCAAGGCAACGCTTGTTGGCCATCAAGATCTCTTCCTCCTCTTTCTGGATGCGAGCTTCCAGAGCCGTGTCATAGCTGGTGTTAGGAGAGTGGCTGATGACTGTTGTATCCCTGGGAAGGAAAATGACTGATGAAGATAAGGCAGCAAAATCAACGAATCTTATCATCTCCCTCCCATGTCAAAGGTATTGCTGGAAAGCGGTAAGCTATAGTCAAACTCATTAGGAATGGTTGGTTTCTGGATGACTGACCGAAAAGAACCTCCAAGACGGGAAGGTTCAGCTTTCAGAGCTAGCTAGAAGAGGTTTTTGGCATGGATACAGCTGCAAAAGTCAGTGAGGGGATTCTATGAGAGGGACACAAACCTCCTGGCAAAGAATCCCTTCACGTTTGTAGATCACGGCCAGGTTATACAAAGATCTTTATATTTTCACTTTATATTATTATTTATATGATACAGAAGATATTATAGACTTTCACTTTATTCTCATGATAGTTATGAAGGCAAAATGGCTGGACTTTGATGAAAGTCCGAGACCGTACTAAACAGCCAGTGCTACAGATATATACCAGCAACTATAGAGACAGCACCAGTAAAGGTCAGATTGGGCAAATGAGCTGAGCGAAAAGCATGGCCTTTGAGTCAGTGCCACTTAATTCCTGTCTAACCTACATTGGAAACATTCTAGTGCCAAATCAAGGAGTCTCTTCCCCCAGCTACATGACTGTTCTCTTGCCAGAGTCTGAACTGCATGAGGGACCATCATGTCTCCTTTCAAAGTGTCTCAGGCCATTAACTCTAATACTAATTAATAAGGAGTAAAGCGTGTGTGCGCGTGGGCGCGAGACGGAGAAAGAGAAGAAGAAGGAGAGGAGGAAGGGGAGGGGGTGGGGCAAGGCTGATGTCTAAACAGCACAAGTCAAAGATACACGGGGATCCTGTATCGTCCTGATAAGTGAGGTCATGCACCTTTCTTTAGTTCATTTAGAACCAGTGGTAGAAAAAAAAGAGGGAAAGGAATGAAAACGACGTGGATCCTCTTTGAGTAACTTGGAGGGAAAGAAAAAGGGATTAGAAAGAATATTGATGTAATTATATTGGTCTTAAAGGAAAAGCTGACAATAGACTGGGAAAACAATGAATTAGCACCGCTTCATCATACTTCCTATGAGGACGGGGATCTGTGGGAGAATTTTCTGCTGGCACCTGGCTATGTTCTGTTAGCTTACAGACTGTGACAGTACAGACGGGAGTGAAAGGGCAGGGAATGAAGACACAGACAGCGGGTATTAAAGTTAGGGAATTTTGGTGAGTTCCTCAAAACTCCTGTTGCCCCAACATGCTTACACTTGATATGCCATTTACTTGAATGGTGAAACAAACTGGGCCAAGAGAGAGAAGGCCTTGCAGTGGCTCACCTAAATTGAAAACATTTTAGCATCTCAGGATTCTACACTTGCTCCTAGTGCGACCAGGAATGGCCCTTGTGTTCCAAGGTGCTCAAGGGGAAATGGCGTTGTGTGATGTTGAGAGCACGGGCTCTGACTAGAGACCACACGAGGGTCCAAGCCTCCTTTCCCAAGTACCCCGCCACGAACAAACTCTATGCTCAGGAAGTCAGTTCACTGCTCGAGACATCCGTCTCCTCAGACAGAAGTCATAATTACACCTGCATCTCATGGCATTTTGGGGGGGGGGGGCTCAAATAAAAGCACGCATGTAAAAGATACAGTGCACAGTAAAAACGCCCAACAAACATATCCGTAATTAGAGAGAAAAGTATGGGTAGGGGCGCCCGGGTGGCTCAGTGAGTGAAGCGTACGACTCTGTTTCCGCTCAGGTCATGATCTCACAATTCTGTGTGTTCAAGCCCCATCAGGCTCTGCGCTGATGGTGCAGAGCCTGCTTGGGATTCTCTCTCTCTCTCTCTCTCTCTCTCTCTCTCTGCCCCTCCCCTGCTCACGCAGTCTCTGTCTCTCTCAAAATAAATAAACAAACTTAAAATTTGTTTTAAAAAAAGAGAGAAGTATGGGGAGAAGGAGAGTGACATGCAAGAGGGTGTGTCGTCACTTTAACCAATTCCGGCCCTAGGTGGAATCCTAGGGGCAGTTCCTGCAGTGCAGAGTTCCAACATGATGGCCGCTTCAGAGCCAGGCCGCTCTAAAGGCTGATGAGCGTGCGGTTTGTCACTGGGGGAGCCAGTGCTGGCCCACGGCCACTTTCATTGCATAAAAGACCATTTTGGGGACGCAGAGCCCTGCCAGCTCATTGATATGGACACTGCGAACTCCTCAGGAATGGAGCCTGAAAATGTGGGGCACTTAGTGAATTCCTCCAGAGCTGCCAGGACGGCCTTCAACATCAATCTTCCTTCTAGAAGACTGGGGCCACTGAGCCAGTGGCTCAGGCAAAAGCAAGCAAGCAGCGTTTGAAGGAGCAACTTGACCTAACTTCCAGTACGCTGAGACTACCCTTAAGCACGTCAGGAGAGAGATGCTGGGCTTGAAAACACAATCTGCAAACCCCAGACTGTACATCCCTGATTTCGACATCCTACATCTAAATTCTTTTTTTTTTTTTTAATGTTTATTTGTATTGTTTTAAAGGTTTTTAAAAATGTTTATCTACTTATTTTGAGAGAGACAGAGACAGCACGAGCAGGGGAGGGGCAGAGAGAGAGAACGGGAGAGAGACAGAGTCCCAAGCAGGCTTCACACTGTCAGTGCAGAGCCCGACGTGGGGCTCAATCTCGCAAACCATGAGATCGTGACCCGAGCTGCAGTCAGACCGACTGAGCCACCCAGGTGCCCCCTACATCTAAATTCTTAAGTAAACGATTTCTGGCAACTGTCCCTCCAGGCATCTCTCTCCTTCCAATGAGATTATCCCCATCACCTTGCTTACATCGCTTTCCAGAATGTCACTCAGGATTCCCTAATTAAAATAGTTAGCCTTTTCAACTTTTCAACTTCGAATCCATCTTTTCCTGTCAGTAGCATCCTTTTGTTTATTTAACATGTGAACTTGACCATGACTGGAGCCCTGTGGTTGAAATTACTGCGATGCTAAAAAGTGGCTAGACATGCATCAGTCCCTGACTGCAGGAAACTTGCAAAGGGAGACAAAAAAATATAAGGGCAAGCAATTAATTGTTACAGAGGTGAGCGTGAACTTTATTACAACAGGCACTGAAAATTATGAGAGCTGGAACGATCCAAGCTGTGTTTTAAAAAGATAACATTGTCTCTGGCTGAAATGTGATGGGGGATTCGGGGAGCAATACGCTGGATTTGGGCAAACCAGTCAGAACGGTTATTGTAATAATCCCAGCAAGAGATACTGACATCATGAACCGATGCAAACAGGCCATAGGAGGCAGAATTGCTACACCTTGGAGACTGTTTACATGTGGGTGTTGGAGAGAGGGAAGAATGAATGAGAACTTTTGGTGTTTCTAATTCAAAAGACTAGAAAAGATGGCATACAGCTCATTTTCTATGATAGGAATATAAGGAGAGATTTTTGGGGAAACGTTATAATGGGTTTTGATTTTAGTTACATCAGAGTTAACACATCTTAGGAATAGCCATATGACCATATCCAACAAGTTGTTGACAATTCTAACTTTAACCTAAGGGATGTCAGGATGAGAAACAAATCTGAGGACGGAAACGGAGAAAAGCCTATAAGGAAGGAACAGGTAGGCACGTATAATGTCTGTGACCAGCTTCTACCTCCTGCTTTCCCTTCCTTTCCTTCTTTCCCAGATTGACATCATCCAATATAAAAACAAAACACTGCACGTTTGGGAAAGGTTAATGACTGGATTCAGGAAATGCAAACTAGTAAATTACATGGCCGATCGGGGTTGTTATCTTTTTTTTTTTGAGAGAGAGAGAGAGTGTGTGTGTATGTGTGTGAGCACGCACGCACACACGGGGGAGGGGCAGAGGGAGAGGGAGAAAGAGAATCTTAAGCAGGCTCCATGCTGTCAGCACAGAGCCTGATGCACGGCGTCAACTGTCAAATTGCGAGATCATGACCCATCAAAGCCCCATGCAGGACTCAATCTCAGGACTATGAGATCATGACCTGAGCAGAAATCAAGAATCAGACACTTAACCGACTAAGCCACGCAGGCGCCCCAATTATCTTTTCATCCTTTTGCTGCTATTCAGAAATAAATTCA